>NC_042495.1:116935846-116941138 GCF_005508785.2 Acyrthosiphon pisum
TTTTTATAATTTTTTTAAAGTAGCTATCAAAGTCAAACGGAATTCGGGGTGACTTTGATACCCCTATTTTTTTTATTGTTAAACTAATGGTAATGATATGGTACGGTTTGCTTAATAAATCGGTGTTTGATCACATACTCTATGACAACATCGGGTAGTACTTGATCAATTTGCTGTCATTTAAAATAAAAGCCTAAAAGTATAAATAATTTTCAAAAATTATATAAAAGATTTTAGAAAAATTTGAAAAATAATGGCAACGATTATTAAAGCTTATGCTAAAAGAATAAAAAGTGTCATTTTCTTACTATACTTGTATATATTTGATCCTCGTTTTTTTCTTTCTTTGTTATGTTCGCCACATTAGCACGTTCAATAATACGAAATATAGAAATGGTGATACTATAGTATATTAACATACATGATATTACATAAATAACATTTCAAATAAGACGTATATTTCTTATAATTATTTGATCGAGTTGTAATTATTATGAGAATCTTAGTTGAATATTCAATGTTTAAAGACAAAATAACGGGAAAACTATTAAATAATTTATTACAAGCAAAAAAATTGTTCAGTTTTATTCAAAACGTAATCCCGTTAGTATAATATCACTGAGATAAATAACTGATGACATTTCCCTGGTATTGGTACTTAACAAATAATACAATATCAATTGTATGACAAAATAAGGGTGTCGTAAATTCGAGCATACTTTTCTGGTTTTTCAGATGACTTTCATTACGAATTACATGGAAACGTTAGAAAAACAAAGACATTTCAAATACGTACGCACTTTACATCTGATAATTTGCTACCGGGATAAACATTTGAAAGCGCGATGGAATCAAATCGTTCCTCCTACACGATAATCTGATCTTAAATTACATAACATTTAAAAACAAAACATAATATTATTGTTGAGTTTCGGAATTTAACAGAATATTGTTATTATTCCGTTTGAATAATATGATCGTTACGTCGAACAATCGTTCTATACACGCAAGTGCTGCTATTTCGTATATTACATTATAATAGTAAAAAAAAATAGTTACTATTCGATATCGCGTATGTGTATCGACTCGATCGGGCATATAAAACACGTGATCCGTGCGGGGGGAACCTAAAACGTGATGCGTAAATTTCCGACCGGCTGCGGCATTGTTTGAAAGTAAAAAAAAAAACGCGCGACAGTGTATATGCGTACACAGCGCGTTTTTTTATTTCAAACGCCATCGAAAACAAAACAAGCACTCCAGTACGTCGTCGTCGGTATAGGTAGGTACTATTGTCTGAAGACTTTTTTTTTTTTTTTTTCGGAAGTGGAAAACGTCAGCGCGTGAGTGTATATACATCGTATATATACATATACGATATAATAATATTTCGTGCTCTTTCCGGCGGGGTAGATGAAATTCGAATATATAGACCTCGGTATGTGTGGTAGCAAATAGACACCGTGTGGCGCTCTTCGAGTGCTCTAACGAGAGCCACGTACGTATAAGCGAAGGTGCGCGTCCGTCTGTGAATCGTTTCCGCGTATCTAGGCACGCAAAAAAAAAAATCGTACCCCCCTGCCCACCCGCCAACAACTTATACATGCCCACGCAACTGTATAGGGTCACTTCAACAGACGTCACCCGCCTTTTTACACGAGTGACGCGGCCTTTGAAGTGTCCCAGAGTCCGAGAAAAGGGGTGGTGAATCTCCTACGCGAAAAATAATATTAAATAAAATCTCAGTGTTTATTCGTTTCGGCTATACATGCATACATGCCGCCATATACACCTAGCTCTATGGATAAAAAATAAAAATAAAATATGTACGGTGCCGAGTGCGTGTTGAACCGAACAAGTACTTATTATTATTTTTTCCTTCCTTCTTTATATTCCGCTGACGGTATATTAAATTAACGCGCACGCATATTATAATATAATATTTGAACGTATACAAGCAGAACAATATACACACACAATATTGTAAGTCTCCGTCCGTTTATGATAAACCTTGGAAAGAAAGAGTACGGCATAAGATATAGCATACTGCATAAATACACTCTAGGAGAATGTCGCCGATCGATTTGTTATAAATTTAAAACATTATATAGTGTGCGACGTCTCAACTACGTTAGGTAATTTTGTTTTAATACAGTGAGCGTTAAAATTAAAAATTTATTGCATTTTGTCAGCGGTGACAATATTACAATTCATGGGACTATAATATTATGACATGATTTTAAACTATTCGTGCAATTTATGAAACTATTATAGCGTACTCAATATTATGTTATTATAATACATTTTAAAACGGACAAAACAAATTATAAATGTATGACCAAAACGCAATAATTATAAATTAATCATATAACCACACATGCGACTCAATTCAAGTCATCTGTGCGAAGACATTTTAAATAATGATTAAAACAGGAAAACAAACAAATTGTTGAAACAAATGCTAAATGGTATGCCAAAGAATAATCTGTTGTTTAATTGTCTAGTTAAATTTAAATATTTTAAAATTAAAAATGTACAAAATATGCAGTAAGCAAAATATTATTGAGTCTTGGGAAAAAAATAATTAAAAAAATTCACGAGAATCTACGCAGAACATAGTATTTTAAATTAAAAGCTTACAAAATATATAATGCATTTCTGTACTATACTTATACATATTATGTTACATACGCACAAAAGTACGTGGGTTGCACATTATTCATAAAACAATAAAACATTACAAGTGCAATCGTTATTAAAAAAAACGTGTAAATAAAAGAAGTACAAATTGTAATAACTATAAGCTAATAATATATGAACAAGTTTCTCTGTTAATCGTTTCATAATATAATTATTATATTGATATTTGGATCGAGTTAAGAACTAACATGTATTATGTATTATGAAATTATAATTTCCGAAAGTCCAATACATTTCCTATTATTGAAGTAGGAAATTAAGCTCGGAACAATCATATACGGATCTAATAATATTACCAACTATCACTTTGAAATAAAACACAATTAAAGAATATACAATATTGCTGAGAGGCGAGAAGAAAACACTTACCGCCGCCGCCATTCACTCTTTCACACATTATTCTTAAACGGCTCATTGTATAGGCAATATAGGTATATATTACTGTGTAGAAATACATTTTTAAATTTTGTTTAATATTACTTTAATAATAATATAAAACTTTCCATACAACATAACACTATACTACGTACCTATATGAAACTTTTAATATAATACATTATTTTTATTTTTATCTTTTACAGTTAAATTTAAATATAAAACTAAAACAGGCAACGAATTTTTAATTTTTAAGAACCAAAACCAAAACCTTAATTTTAATTTTTTAAAAACCAAAAATAAACTGAAACCTAAATTTTAGTTTTTCTGGGAACCAAGCCAGAACCGGAACCACGAAAACCATCAAGATTCCAGCACTTGGTCTAAAATATAAACGGCAGATTGGAGTGTTTCAGAAAATTACAAAAATTACTTATCACCAAAATGCAATGTTTCAATAAATAGCTTTGTGTAAATTAAACAGATTCTGTTCAAATAAAATATGTTATCAACATACTTAAATCATTTATTAATATTATGTTAATAATTGTTGTATGACTTGTGTTCACCTATAAAAGTAATAAAAACATTAGTAACATCGTGGTCATTTACACAAATTATAGTTATCGAATGTAAAAAAGCTGATTTGTGCTTCTTTTGATTATTTAAAACTGACTTAATACAAAATAGGAAACTATTCATAACAAGACGTGTCGCAATTATTTTGTTAGTTCATAGTTTTAATTTTATAACAATTATTCAAAAAAAAAAAAAAATCACATATAAGACAAAATAAAACAAATTCAGTAAAATAAAAATATGCACACATAATATTATAATATAGTAGATATCCTTATTGAATTTATACATTTTTGGTCATTTTATCAAAATATTAAATATTTGTCGAATACAAAAAGGTGATAGATATTCCTACACAAATGGATCGGATAAAAAAAATAAATATTTGAGAATACGTATTTAACAACTTCGTCCGTGGCTGTTTTTTTTTTATATTATAATATTATATACCCACACACACACACACATATTATATATCATGTCATTATGGTGCACAATTGAAGACCCTCATTATCCTGTGCAGAGACTTTCAAAGGTAAAGGAAATGGATATTAGGATCGTTTGTAGTTTGAACGTGAAATTATGGAAAAATATTTTTAAGGACCTCACATCCCTGGAGCCACGAGTGCGACGTGTTTTGGGCAAAAAGCAGAAAAACTTAAATAATTTGGTTTAGAATAAACTACATCGTCGTGGTCGGTGTCGAATAAAGTTTGTCTGTAATGAGACATATCAGGTAACGGGTCTGTGGCGGTGGTGGCGTTGACGCACGGGCACACAATACCTTTTGGATCTTCGCAAAACGAAGTCATGTAAGCGCACGCGCGAGCTTGTGTGTGTGTGTGTGTGTGTGAGCACAGTGTCATAAAACTTTGCAAATAAACTCATAAATACCTATCCGTCTGCTTGACTTGCGGGCATTTTTCGACGAAAGGTGACGCGGAGATTTTGCACGCGAGTAAAATAAACTTTGCCGCTTTCTATTAATCTAGTATAGGGCGTGTACTGTATATGTGTATAATTTTGCTGGCGATCGTTTATGGTGTTTTATCCTGACGGCCCACAGTGGTCTGAAACGTCATTTTACGCGGCCAAAACTATACATTAAACATTTTAATTTTTTTGTTTTTTTTTTATAAAATCATTATCTACACATGTTTGGGAATACTGATACACAGTTACAACCTTCTAGGTCCATTTTCACGAGAACAGTACCATCGTTCGCGAGATGTTTTCTTACTTCTATACCTTACACGTCGTATTTCGTTGTCTTACTTGTACATGTTTTACAGTCGTAGTATAAATATTTTTACAACCATCAAAACTTTTAATGTAAACTATGAGTATATGATAGTATATCCTTGAATAATACAAAATACTAAAAATAGATTTTATTTTTTTTCTATTTTAGATCGTACTAAGAATATTAAAAACATTGGTTTTTGGTGTTTTTGTATTTGTTAAAGAGTGCCACTTAAAATTACGCAATTTTTTCATTTGTAGAACAAATGGAACTAATAGAGCAAGTTCTTAGCTATTCAAAAACCAACATCTGTTTTTGCGCTAGTGAACCATCTCGGCGTACAAATACTATTTTTATAAAAAAATAATGGATTATCGCGAAAAACAGTATTTTAA
>NC_042495.1:116943426-116967618 GCF_005508785.2 Acyrthosiphon pisum
TAGTACGATCTAAAAATAGAAAAAAAATTAAAATCTATTTTTAGTATTTTGTATTATTTCAAGGATATACTCATAGTTTACATTAAAAGTTTTGATGGTTGTAAAAATATTTATACTACGACTGTAAAACATGTACAAGTAAGACAACGAAATACGACGTGTAAGGTATAGAAGTAAGAAAACATCTCGCGAACGATGGTACTGTTCTCGTGAAAATGGACCTAGAAGGTTGTAACTGTGTATCAGTATTCCCAAACATGTGTAGATAATGATTTTATAAAAAAAAAACAAAAAAATTAAAATGTTCAATGTATAGTTTTGGCCGCGTAAAATGACGTTTCAGACCACTGTGCGGCCGTTTATCGAATCGCTTTTCGATGATTTGCTGCAACAAAGGAACATTTACCGCCATCGGCGGCTGTTTCCACAATAACCGTACGAAAGACGGTTAAAACCCAAATAGGTTGATAACAATACCTAGAACAATAAAATTATATCACAAAATTAAAGAAAAACGTTTAACAATTATTTATTTACTATCGATAGTAAAATATGAGAGATTGTTACCTTTTGGAGATAAAATGTCGATGTCACTTCACAGTGTACCTATCTGTAGGAATAACTATAGTTATAAAACTAAATCGCCCATTTCAATTCAAACCATTATAATTAGATAATAAGACTTTTTTTAGGGATATATTGACAGAGTCACATTAAAATAATATAAATTATTATTTGAATTGTATTTACAACTGTTATAAAATATAATACATTTATATATTAATGTAGGTATTATAATATACGGTGATTAAATCGCTTTTATAATTAAGTTTTAACTAATGATTTATTGTGAAATAAATATTTTACGAAAGTTTTCAATTAATATTATTTAATTTATTGAATTATATTACTTTTCAAAAATGTTTCATTTATTATACTTATATTAATAGTAAGGAATCTAATATCAGTATAATTTAAGCTTAATAACGAACGCATCGTTAACCTTGCTTTGGTAGTAAAGGACGTTGAATTACTATTACATTGACTAAACCAAAAGGAGAATTACGAAAATGTTTTATTTAAGTTGCATATAATTATGTTACACGTTAACGTGACTATAAACGTATCGATGGTTAGCACAAGAACTGCAAAAAGCCAATGTTTATATGGTTGAGTGGAAAAGGGTAATGGATTCTGATTTCAAGAGTTTGATACCCTTATAAGAAATTCTTGTTGATTTAGAAGGTAGTATAGTAAAAACAATTTACAAAATTTTACTAAATAATAGACGATCAGTCTAATATAAGGGGTATCGGCCATAATAAAATATAAAAATATTCTGATCACATACTGATTACAGTTCAGTATAAAATGTATAATAAATGTAAATAATATTGTATTGTTATAATAACTAATTAAAATTAAAATTTGATATAGGTAGTTGAATAAATCATTTTTGTGAGAACATTAGATAATATAGAAATTGATACTTTGTGCGGACTAGCTGTACGATGAAGGTCAACAAAATGTAATGACGTTTTCTAAGAAGAATAACAAAATTGGAATCACGTACTTAAACAGCAGTTAGCATGTGTGATAGTTTAATAACGTTTCGAAAATGTTATTTCATATAACCGAAAACTATATGAATCTTTTGCAAAGAAAAAAGTCTTCTATATATGTATATATTTTTATAAGAGTCATCGAAATGAGATCGTTATTAATTGGTATGCTTGACGAGTACGTGCGATCTTATTGTCGTCGTTATATCATTGTATTTCTACCCGACAGTTTTATTCTCTTCGTTATGTATAGATACATTATTGTCGTCACGGATTGTGAAGGTATGTCAATATATCACTAAATATATTTTACCAGTGGCGTAGCTAGGATTTTCTGAAGGGGAGTGTTAATTATAAACATTAAATATTATATATAATACGTACAAACTAAAACTTTTATTTTAATTAATTAATTAAGTATACATAATGTCTCTATGGTATTATCAATAGATAATAATGAAAAAAAATAAAATATTATAAAATAAAATCCGTTCGTCGTTTTTGATTGAATGACAATTTTTGTATTACTTCTTCAACTGTTACCTCGACTTCACGATGAATATTTAAAGATGCTGATCCATTAAGTCTAAACTGACCAATAGAATTTCTAAGATAAGTTTTTATTTGTTTTAATGTAGAAAAACTTCTTTCAGGTTTACATCATGTGACAGGCATTGTTGCAAATATTTTAAGGAGTTTAAAAACATTTGGAAATAGGTCTTTATTGCAGTTATCAAGAGCGTAAAGAACACTTTTTATGCTTAGTTTTTCCAAATGTGTATGTCATACCTCTCTTTTAATAACTTCTTGATCAATATCATCAGAATAAAACTCACTTAAATCTTTGATAGCTTGTTAATTATAATTTTTTTTAGAAATGAGAAAATAAAAGCCAGCTATAATAGTTTTGTGGTTTATAAATCGGTCATTTAATTGTTGCACTAAATTGTACAGAAATGGAAGGAATACACTTATTTCAAAATATTTTTCAGGATTATCTGTATGATACTTTGATCGATGCTTTTGTCGTTTGACCATTCTAGGAATGTCAATTTCAAAATCAATTTTCTTTGATCTTTCTGTTAATTCTTCAAATACTTATGAAATTCTACATCACAATTACTTCTTATACTTTGGAGTTGAGAAATTATTATATCTACATGAATTATGAAAATGTATATCACGATACCACAATTACCGCCGCAATCGCGATATTGTTAACCTGTATATATATTATGTAATTAGTATTGTGCATTATTTTATATTTCATATTACGATTTAGTATTTACCTATGTTCCTATTTTATTATATATAATAATTTATATTGTAATATATATGTAATAATAATGTAATATATGATACGACTCAAGGGGGGTGTCATATCCACCAAACACCCCCCCCTTGTATACGCCACTGTATTTTACCCTTTTCAATAAAAGTATTTAAGGCAACAGTAAAAATTACCAGGAGTTAAAAAAAAAAAAAATATTAAGAACATATTTTAGTAATAATAACAATAATTTAAAAATATCCCTTAGGCGCTGTACGGTTTACGTAAAAATAACCGCTCTGTATAAAAACATAATATATGCTTAATATTATAGTCAAATATTACGCTGTATATACCGTAATATCGCGTCCGGGACCGATTGATCCACCGCCGCCGAGTCGGTGCGAGTAGTAGACGCTACCGAGCCAAATAATAGCCCCTTTGCCGTCTTAATCCGACCATCTGAGCCTAATCTGCTTGATTGCGGTTTCACGTACACCTAAACATATATATATGCAATAGTATATATATATATATATATATATAGAAGTATATACCGTCGGAGGCGGCAACACCGGAGACGAGATAACATAACCCTGTACACACGTGCTCGTAAAACCCTTTGCATACGGGCGCATGCGCATAACGATTATAGCTACACACACCCGCGCGCACGCGCGCTTTGAACGTCAGCGGCAGAGGGTGGTCTCGCGATCCAGCCGTGTTCTAATTGTATGAATAACGACCAACCTAGTCGGTGGCGCAAATGATAATATATGTCCTCGGGGTTGTCGGCCTGTTTAAATAGTCACCGCCGTCGGTCGCCCCTCGATTCCATATATAAATATATATATATATAATATAGGTAATATATTATCTTCCACACACATTACACCGTATAGATATATTTCATCAATATATAAATTAATAAGAGACCCCGAGTCGGGTGCGCGCGTTTGTTTAGGAATTTTCATTATCGTTTTTCACCACGTTGCATCAGGTCTGCGTGTACCTGCGTGTATAGTACGCGACAGTAATGTGTATATATAATAATATGCACCCAAATACTAGACGTTACGATGTAGAGTATTTGATATACCTTACCTGTTAGACCGGAAATTTGGAATTCAACTCGTCGCCGCCGCTGCCACTGCACCGCGCCGCCCACGACGACGGTCGTGCATAAATCAGACGAAATGGTCGATTGAAACACTTTTGCGGACTATTGTTATTATTATCATTATCATTGTTATTATCATTATCATACACATACAACGGGCCAATTGTCGTTATTATTGTGGCTTGCCATTATCACGTCCGGGCAGTGGCGTACTTAGAACTGAATCTCGTTTAAAGGGGGGATATTATTGACCAAAAAATACATCTTATGAGCAAATCAATTCTTCCTGAATATTTCATGTGGTGGGGTTATCCTCCCGCCCACCACCGTTAGTAGCAGTGGCGCCAAAGTTTTTAAAATGTGGTAGGGTAATTTCAAAACTTCGTGGCCTCAATATCCCAATTATTTGATATAGAGGGACCCTAATATACATTTACTGATAATCCTGGCTTAAATACAGGTACTTAAATATACTCTTGCTCATAATAAAGTTTGATGTAAGATACAGGTGAACTATCCACCACATTTTTCAAAAAGTGGTCGGACCATGGCCCGACATTAACACGGACTTCGGCCCCACAGGTTAGTATAGGTAGGTACGCCATTGCGTGCGCTGCAGAATATTCTCTTCTCCACAGCTTAGACAGATATTTTGGGTTTTATTTTTTTTTTACCCGATTTCAAACCTTTAAGCTATGAACTTCGAACAATTACGTACATTCATAACATTTTATTTTCTATCGCGCCATATTATACATTGTCGTAGCAGCTGCAGTTGCCGGCAGTTGTTAACGCACAATACTATTTTTGTAACATTCACGACAGATTTACAGTATCTGGATACTTCTAACATTGGGGAGTGAAACCATAGACAATAAAGAGATGGATAATATCGGGCAAATAACGGATAGGCTATTGGAGTTTATCATGGGTTCATTTATTACTATCGATTTTGAGTGTATATGGGATAAATATTTTTCGTTAACATTTCAAAATATATCGACGATTATAGATAATACAGTAGTATCGGTGATTGTATTCGAACATAACCTTAAATAGAACCCCATGCAGGAGAGAGAACATTCTGAACATTCATAAAATATATTTTTTCTTTCTATCCTACAAAAAAGACCGCGATCCCAGTATCCCACACACTGTTAATATAGCCATGGCCTATCCATGTATCTATTATATTATCTATGGTTGAAACACAATTTCCATTGTGAAAACCATTGTGCGCTGATCAAAGCATTGTCCAGCCAAAATACGAAAAATAATTATTATTAATATGGCAATTTATTGGCAGGCTATAAATTATAAAATATTATTTACAATATTAGCTCGAAACTATTCCAAACGCGTTATTTTCAAATCAATAAATTGTTTTTTCGTCGGCTGCCACAAAAAAATAGGTGTTTTTACCGTGTACTGTAACGTTTCTACTGTAATTGGTATCGGATTCCTAATATTTGTTTGGAAATCGTTATTGTATTTTATAATATTATATAATATAAAATATACTGTCGTCGTTTCCACACGTAATTGGACCCACCGCCGCCACTGTCGCCGTCACCGTTGTAATGTTGTCATTAGAGTGTTTTGCCCGACTTTGGACGATTCATTTTTCATTTTAATGAACACTATTCGTGTCGAGTAATTATACTAATCTGCGCGACGATTTTTATACGCTCCTATTAAGAAACTGCCCGCTGCAGCGTGCTAAATAAACACAACCGCATGAACCACCTGCCCATGTTGCAAAGGCGTTGTTGATTCAGAGTCTAAAACTAACAATAATTTAGTATTAATATCAGTGGTAATATTATTAGCTGATTAATCAGTTTCACTCATTTAATTTTGTGTAAGCTCGTTATTTATTTAATGTTTGTGTATTATATTATATTTTTACCTCGTCTATGCAAATGTTTAAGTTATTTAGGTACCTATTGATATTATATTTTATTATTCTGAAATCAAATAGGACAAAACCGATAAAAAATTTGAAAGAAGTTAAAAATTCAAAAAACTTTTTCTTTTTAAACCCGAATAGGAACACGTGATTTTTAAACAAACATATTTATATCGTCTTTGTTTTTTGACATGCGATCTAATAACATATATGTATAACTATACCGCCATTATAGAAAAATAAAATTACATTGAATACTATAATAGATAACTAATTGCTTGATTGTTTAAATTCAAACTTTAGAAGCAAATCGTGTGGTCAATATTTAATTTAGCAGGTATAATTAATAAATAATTTAAGCCATTATAATATGCTATTTATACATATTTTATTCCCATATTATATTATAACATTTAAAGTGTATTATTTTACTATCTATAGTCACGTATAAAAATAAATATACTGGCTTGGTGTGGCGCGGTGTTTGCATTAAGTCACCAATGTGCTCTGAGTGTAAGCACTGGTCAGTGTCATTAGTTCCCGGATGGGTGATCAACTTGGATTTTTAGAGACAAATCCTTGCCACATATACACACACCTGTTGAAATCAACAGTAATCCCGCATCAGGCTAATGACCTCAGATGTCGAGCCTTAATAAAAAAAAAAATAAGTTTACTACGATCTGGAGTTTTCATGAATTTGTTTTTCAAAATATTATGTAAAATCAAAAAAAACAAAATATATCACTTATAACTGAAACTTAATTTATGCAATAGATATCAATCTAAATTATTTATAACGATAAGCAAATTAAAAACGTAATAAATAATAAACGTAATAAACGATAATTTTATTCTATTATGAATAAATAGTTTTAACTATAATATCCTAAATACCTGTAATAATTAAATTTGTATTATTAATTTAATAGATTAAACGCAAAACCATTGTGTACTTTTAACGTATCAAAATCAATTAATAAAAATTATTATTTATAGGTATATTATGATGCGCATGTAATGGAGTTTATAGCTTTAAAGTTCCACAGATTAACAAATCATCATAACAATTTCCTTAAACAGTTGTTTAAAAGGTTATTATAAAAATAAAATAACATTATAATAATAGTAATAATTTTGGTAGGTTGAATTAAAACATATACAAATTAAGTACTTATAATAAACATGGTTGGTTTGTATCAATTGCATATTTTTTTTTAAAACACTAAGAAACATAATATAAAAAATTATTTAAAATCTGACAGGCAATAAGAATTTCATAATTTTTATAATTTATAACTATTATAATTATATCACCGTAATAAATCAAATTATTAAAGGTACCTTATATGAATATTACAGAAAAGTTTTGTTAAAAGGGTTTATACTTTGAAAATGCAATACCACACGTTAAGCACACACTGCTCGCTTGATTCATTTAAACGAATCATTGGTTTGCAGTTCACTTGGGTATATACCTTTACGTCCCTTTTAAATATCAAGTGTTATAAATAATAGTTTTATAATATCGTTAAGGTACAATATTCTTTATTATCAAGAAGAAATAAAATTATAGTCAAATTAAATATTACACGAATGGTATGGAATAGTAGAATATTTAAGCAATAGTTCTAAATTTGAATACAAATTCAATTTTTCAATTTTTCATTGAAAAACTCAAAAATGTTACTTGTGGTGTGTACTTGAATAAAAAATAATTATTTGTAAATGTGTGTCTCCATATACTTTTTAGCACGTTATGATTAAATGATTTTCTATTTCTATAGGAGATATAATAAATATAATATAATATAATAAATATAATCCAACCTAAGAATTCAAACACTAAAAAACAACCCAAATAATTAGCCATTCGCACAAAACAAAAAAAAACTGAACTAATATTTTGACAAAGTAATGTAACATAAACGGCATAATTTAACATTGAAAACAGATATTTATTAGCAAAAAAACGTTATCACGCCTCTCTACAGTATTATATTATATTCATAGATTTTCACAGAAAATGTATTATTCCCTCTATTGTACCATTCGTCCGTCAATTACAAAATTCGTTGCCATGGATACCAATAATAAAATAATTGTTAGTTTTATAAAAAATATTATTCTTTTGCTAGTTTATATTTCCTACAAGTATTATATAATTATATATATTATATTATTATACATTATAGCTGTCCAATAGTCACATTAAATTAATTACATTTTCTAGTTCCCACTATTATACCTACTGTTATTTAATAGTTCCAATCATATCAACCATATTTTCATTACAGCTGCCAATATTGAAACATTTTGATTTTATAACTTAAAACTTATATTTCTATTGGATACTTTTATTTTTTATGATAATAGATTTTTTATTTTTATCATATTTTTCTATACACCTTTTGTTTTTTTTTTTTTGAGGGGGGGGATAGTAAAACCAAACAAAGTGTTTCACTTAGAACCTTTAAATATCTTAAATTGAGTGTATATATGGTACTTATTTTATTTATATTTTATTTTTCAAAAGTTTACCTCAAAAAGAAACTATGGATAACTATAGATATAAAATGTGTCCTTTTGAATAATCAGTAACCAAAATTCAGTTATTCATACTAACCCACACAAAATTAACAAATATCTCAATTTGTGGTTTATGACTTATGTATTTGGAAGTTTGCATGTATCGTATTTATACTTCACCGGAACTCGGTCACTAATATGTTTGTCAATTTTAACTCTATATAAACAACTATTAGCTATGGATTCGGCCCAACATTTTCTCTTCTCACATAGTCGCATAAAACTGCTGTGGAAGTGGAACATACTTCAATGATATTACATGCAACGTCTACATAAATTTTGTGGTACAACTGCTTATAATTATTAGTAATATGATGCAGGCACAATCATAAGAATTAAAATTAAAATTTTTATTTGTTTTTATTATTTTGAAGTCTCTTTTTGATATGCATTTCTCTTCTTAAAGCTGTAGTATTCATCCGAACGCCTTCTCGGTGGGTTCTTTTTATCTCTGTCCGCGGAGGAGTTATTAACTCCATTTTGACGTCGTTATTCATATCGATCAAAAGACTGTCGATGGCGCTGTATGTATGGATAATAATAATAACAATATCAGGTAACATAGAAAGCAATTATTATTATTTTTTATTTTAATAGATTATTTTATAGTTGCCTGTTAAGAACCAATTTTAGATAACGTCAATTTCAGTCGTGGGTTATAAAAAATAATTTATATTATAAGACTCCTCTCAAATAATATAAGCCCCACCAATAATATCTCTACTTTGTATTCGATTATAATTGAATACGTTTTAACTAATTTAATATTGGTACCTACAATAAGTGCCCGTACAGTTTGCTATAAAAATAATAATAAATCGTAATTTTTTTCTAACCTCGTAACTCCATCCTTCGTTAGTATTTCATCGTCATTTATTATGTTTTCCGTGTTATTATTTGCAGATAACGGTGTCGTTAGGTTCAAAATTGATTTAAAATTCTCCGATTCCAACTCCATGCCTTCTTCTCGTCGATTCTCTAGATCATGTAGTATTTTGGATGTTATAACATTTTTGGACCTATTTTCATTTGTGACTTCACTTCTTAAAGCTGTAACATTCGTTTGGACGTCTTCTTTGTGGGTTTCCTCTACCTCTGACCGCAGAGTAGTTGTAGACTCCACTTTGATTTCGTTATTCAATTCAGTTATAAAACATTCTACGGCGCTGTTAGTATCGATAATAATAATATTAGATAAAATAGGAAGTAATAATTAGTATTTTTATAATATATTGTTTTAAGATTGTATGTAAATAAGTAATTTTATGTTATAATACTACTCATATAAAAATCTAATCCATATATGCATCTATATTAATTAAAATCTGATTTTAATTAAAAACGTTTGTATTAATTGATTATAGGTAGATTTAGATACACGTACAATTAACTATAAGCGTGGTAATGATTATTTATAATTTTTTCAAACCTTATAACCATTTCCTTTGTCAGTGTCAGATCATTTGGTATTCTGTCGTTTTTTTCGTTGTTATCGATACTATTTGCATTTAAAGGTTCCGTTAAGTTGAAAACTGATTCAAAATAATTCTTGCATTCCAACTCCACTTCTTCGCGATGATCCACTAGATCATGTGACTCTACAGATGTTATATCTGTTTTGGAAAAATTTTCATTCGAGGTCTGCGGTTCAATGGTCGTAGAAGACGGTAATTTGGTAAATTTTGATTTATCTAAATGCAAACAATTTAAAAGTCATAACTAGCTGTGAAAAATAGCATTTAAAATTGGTGTAATAGGCACTTGTATTTTTTTCGATATCTGTCATTTTTAGTTGTTAATGTTCAGTTGAGTTATTTGAAGTATTAATAATGTATGGAATATAAATAAGTATTGACTAATTTTTGTTTTGGAAAATGGATGTTATAATTTAATACTATAGATTGTAAACAAAGATATTGTCACGGTGATGTACTAAGTTATTTTCAGTTTATGTACAAAATTAATATTATATATATTTTTTAAATTCATACGAAAAAGTATTTTTATTACAATATTGATATAATTTTAATTTACAATGATTTGTTAATTTATCTTTGATGAGAATTTAACTTCATTACCAAGTATTTAATGCCTGAATACCTATTCTATAACTTAAAATATACTTTATTAAGCTTCAAACGTAGATTTAGTAAAAAAAAATAAATAGAGGTAAACAAGGTTTTTGCTAATGTATTTTTTACAATATTATGTGTTATATTTTGAAAAATACATAATACACAGAAAAATTAAATGAATCATGCAGGACATATTTTTTAGTTACATATTTAAAAAAATAATAGCAATGTGAATATTTTTAAATCGTACAGAATATAGTACATTTTATAGCATGTATAGAATTTGACAAAACCTTGCAAATTATTTACGTTTACCGGTTGAAAAACGTATATGTATAAAAATAGTGGTTGCTGGATATGTTATTTATGCAAGAAGTGTTTTATCTAAGAAAATTTAAATAAAATCAGTTGAATTAAAACAACAGGAAAAATTATATTTAACGATAAAAATATCAAGACATATAGATAACCGTTTGAACACACAAATAAAAATAATAATTTGATTATCTATCAAAGAACTACATTATGTTTCAATTAAGGCAGTAAATGAAAGTTATCCGACCCTTTTATCCAATCGAAAAAAAATTACCTCCGACAAATATTACTCGCTGCACACTGCATTATCTAAAAAAATTAAATTTTATTTAACCGTTTAAAATAATTAACTCGTCATTAACAGAATACACTGGATTCATCCTCCATTACCCGATAAACAACTCTTACCGACGATCGCTTAATTATTAGTGTGTTATAAGTAGTGATAACACAGCAGTGACAGGAAATAAAAAAAGAAAGGGCATTAAACCCGAGGTCTGGTACTTGTTATTTATTTTTTAATACTACCATATAATTTACAATGCACATTGGCCATGTTCTATTTAATCGTATTTAACTTGAAATAAATATCTATGCCTGAATTATATACGACAAAAGTTAGTTGAATCTAACAACAAACCATAGAAAGTATGTGTTTTCAAACTTCTTATTTTATGGTTTTACAATGTTTTTTTCTACAAATAATATCTTTTCATCAAAAGTTTATCTTATTCCACTAATGGTATATTTTAATCATGTCGAACTTAATGAGGTATGTTCATAGAATTTTCGATTTTAACTTATTTTATCATCTGAACAATAAATGTACGGTTTAACAACAGATTATAATTATGACAAAGTTTCCTATTGTACCTGTCTATTCATTGTGAGAAATTTAAATCAAACTTTCAGTTAACCTAAATGTTTTTTGACAAATAATTATACAAATTCATTATTTATTAATTATTTTGTATGATCAAACATCGTAATAGTTATATTATTATTGTGGACTATTCTATATTACATATAAATCAAATATACAATATTTTATGAAAGAGTTTATAAAAGAACTACACCATAAACGATTAGATTAGTTCAGCAGTAGGTTGTGAGTTTTAGTATAATAGGTGGTTGTTTATTAATCTTCTCAAAATATCATAAAGCAGTAATCAACGTATAGCATGCAAAAAAGTGTAATTATGAGACTGGTGTTTTATTTTGATTATGGTTAATATTTTAAAACGAACAACTAACAAGTACCTATTATAAATAGTGTATAATGCATAATAAACTAACTCAACTGTTATTATACATAATTATTGTTATAAGATAAAGTTATAAACTCAAATTGCAATTTATTGACTCGTTATGTTTTTATACAACGTGATTCATTACGCATGCTAACCCCTTTTTTTCTTTTAATAATGAATTTATTAAAAAATGCCCACAAGAAATAAGAATGAGTTTAAAAACTTGAACAATCATGGGAAAAAAAACCATTATACTAAAATCTACGAGTGAGTTTAAAAAAAAAAAAAAACATTACTTAGGTTTTTAAATTTAAGGGCTGTACATGACGTATTGCACTGCATAGTATCTTCTCGTGATCATAAAATATCAAGAATAGTAAAAAAATAAAATATTGCGCTACATCGTAAATTGTATTTCGGTTTGAAACACCAGAGATTATTGTTATAATATGTTTCAAACCTTTGCATTTGAGTTGGCCAATGAAATCCACATTGGTGTTTTTGCATTGTAAAAATGAAACGGGCCACAAACACAAATACAGACCGAATCGAGTGTTAATCGTTCCAAACACTGGGCATGTGTTTCAAACATAAATAATAAAACCCAGTGAATGGTTTCGGACACCGTAACGGTGGTCCATGTACCCGTTGCTGACACATCCCTTTGAAATTTCTGTGCGCTGAAAATAATAGTACACAAGATAAATTTTTTCCGTACAAAAAAAAAACCGGGTAAACGTTGTTTGTAACATTTTGTTTTTGTATCGAGTAAATCGTTTGCAGACTTATTTAGAAGAACTAAAAATATTCTCTTTGTAGAATTTAACACAGTGGCTAGTGTATAAAAAAAAAAACGTAACAATTTTATTATAATACACGTCTTGTTCTACGGTATTTAATAACTAAAATCACGATCGACTTTATTAATATTATTGTAACGAAATCAATATAGAATTTTTAGTTTTCGTTATAAAAAATAGCAAAAAAAAAATAACTCGACATTATATCATGCAGTGATATATAACTAGGCATTATAACCTAACCTAACCTAACCTGCAGGGCCGAAGATTAAGGAATGCGCATTTATTTTTCGATGCGCCCCAGTACGCAAATCACACTAAATTAAATTTTTTTTTTTTTATTTTTTAATATGTTCCCATGTATAACGTCGTTCATTAATACCATTCCCCAATTATTTCAGTATATATTATAATATTACACGAACAGATGTAGTAATTTGGTATCTACTGAGTAAACAAAATAATGTACAAATTAACATTGGCGTATTCACGGGTGGGGTAGAATGGGGGGGGAGGATGGATTCCCTGTGAGATTTTTTTATATACATATAATATTAATGCGGTGGCATAACCCCGTGATTTATCTCAGAAATAATGAATACATAACCCCCACCAATAAAAATTCTCGTCTACGTCATTGCAAATCAATAATAATTTATCTATTCACTTGAAATTTTGCGCACTACACAATTATTTCTTAAACTGCATAAATGTGACAACCGAGTTTGACCTATTGTAAACCACCTAATTTATAATCCGTATATCAGCTCTCTCTCTCTCTCTCTTACTATCAATATACCAAATATCCAAATATTTTAAACATCTAAAACACACATGTGTATTGTTTCATAAATTAAGTATATATAATTCATCACATACTCGTATGACTCGTTTGCATATGCACGGTGAATATAATATGTGTGCGCATATATTTTATACTGCATAGCGAACAAGACATTTTTAATAAAGTTTACAAATGACCACGCAGTAAAAACGTCAAGAATAAGATTTTTAAATCCTGAACCCGACAGCCATACTATAATATTTTCATAGCTGTAAGGTACCTGTTTTAAACATTTATCAAACATATAAATAGGTAGCTGTAATGTATCCCGTCTATATGAAAGCGCGGTTTTTAAAAAATGTTTACCGATTACCTATACAATTTAGCACACGTGTTGTGCAAACCTACTTGACACCATTCCTAATTCCTCTCTATTTATATTACTTTTTTTATCATTCTTGTCATTATTATTACTATTGTATGCGATGGATTCTTAACTTTGTGATAATAATGTATCTATACTATAAATTAATTATGTTATACAGTCATCTTCATCATCTACTGAGGAACATTAAAAGTTTGTGATACAACCGATAGTAAGTTTTTAACTATATAAGGCGTATAATAAAGCACTAAATATTACGAATGAATTACCAAACTAATGATTAAGTATTTAATACAGTATATCATGCGTTCAACCTATATATATTTTTTAATGGTTCTATGTATAAAAATTATTTCCATCGCAATCTTTCAAGCATTTCTTGAGGGTCGTCATTGAAAATTCCCACAGTAGCATAATAATAATAATAATACTAATAATAAAATATTCTGCCAAATAGCATGAATTTTGTGTCTTGTTTTTAATTTTTAGTTCACCAAGTGTGGCGCGTGGGTAAGCTTGGGTAATACTTTTTGTTTCAAACAACTTTGTTAAAAGAAATTGTGGACTGCATATATACGTAGTTTGGTATAATTATTAACTCCGACGATCTTGAGGGCCATCGACCGCTCTTTTCAAATATATTTCAAAGATGGCTAACTCGAAGTGACTCATATTGAATGGCCGACCATTTCAGTGCTTTGTGATAATCATTTTTTACGGCACTTATTATAACAAAAATTGAATAAAAGCAACGGCTATAACCACTCTTAACACTGCAACGTCGTTCAAAGTATTTTTTTGGAGGGGGCGCGAAAATTTTGTATTATCATAACTTGTAAATTAATGTCCTACCTCATATATTTCACAATTGTACGCAAACTGCAGCTATTATGCCCTACAGAAATAAAGACCAACCGTTAAAATTTCTTATTTATTTCACGTTTTTTTTTTGACCAGTTATCGATATAAATACATTTGATAAAATTACCAAAATATATTAACTTATTAAACATCAAAATAAGTTTGATCAAATGTTAATTGTCTTCAAAATGCTATACAGCATATTATGGTACGTATGGTATACCACGGTCCACGGTGGTCGCGAATAGGAGCGAACGTTGTATTTTCAGCGTATTGGTTAGACATTATTAAATAAACAGAGGGCTTATATTTTCCAATTTTATCAGATGCAAGAAAACTGGAAACCACAGTTGGTCTCCTCTCTCCTGCATATTATGCTGAAAGTTAATTTTTGTCTGAACGTCTTCGAACTATAATTGTTTTCGGCATGAGCTCAGAAGTACCAGACAAACATACTTAGGTACATATTTATCATATAGATAGGTTCGCGAACATATTATTATAATAATAGTTGTTAAGAATCTATCACGATCAACGCGTGGGTTAACATGAATCCCACCTCAACCGTGTAGGAGAAGAGAAAAACCAGTTTTTCGACGTTAAAAGACAATTTTCTGTCCGTAAATCACATACAATAATAGTATACACTACAACAATAATAATAATAATAATAATAATAATATACTATACGCATATATTAGTACAAACCTGATGGCCGGTGGTCGAGTGGGTACGCGTATTATATTTACGACTTCGAACCCTTTGTCCCGGACGCGGGTTTGATATTCGACGGGGTGTGTGGCAGCGGTGGTGGCGATGACTGAACAGACGAGCGGGTGGTGCAGTGCATATATATTATTATTATGATTATTATTATTATTACTATTATGATCATAATATAGGGAACCCGTCGGCACGCGTGTGGGGTCGGATTTTGTGTGCGGTGGTGGTGGTGGTGGTGGGTGGGAGAGGGACTTTTACGCGACGCATTATTTATGATAATAATAATAATAATAATAATAATAATAATAATAATAATAATGTTATCTATCCGTAAATTGAATGGTAGTGAGGGGGGGGGTGTAAGAATTTAATTTTTTAATTACAGAGTGGGGCAGAATGTGATTTTGGGTGTTAGACCTAATGGGAAAAACGGAAACACTCGATGGGCCACACTACACGGCGTGTATAGAAATAATAATACTGTTATAACTTATATAACACCAATATATTGTACAGTGAGATGAAAGTAGCATCCTATCGTCGGGCCGTCGTCCTCGGCTGGTACGACTTCGAATTCATATGGGCCTCAGAAGTCGTATAATATATGTTGCCTTAATACGGATTTTGAACGATAATATTACGCACATTTAAAAAAAAAATCATTCAATCATCCTACTGTTTGTTTGAAATGCGTAATAGGAGTGATTTATACGACGACGACATGCCGATTGACTGTTTGAAACTTAAATGTGTCATTAGCATAATGTTATGATATTAAAAATGTGCAAGCCTCTTATAATCAAAAGGTTGTGTTGGAGGCGAGAGGTTCCTAAATTAGTCAATATATAAATATATATAGAATACTGATAATAACGATTAAACGATTGGGTACTATACCTTTTACAGAATTCTGGAAATAGTAATGATATAAGTTATAAACTAAATAAACTATTTATGAAGTTTATTTATTAATTATTTATATTAAATAATTTCATAGTAACTTATCGAAATTTTATACACTATTGGATTATAATTGATAACTGATAACTGGTAAGTATTAAAAATATAAAAGTGATTTTCTTCTTAAACGATTTCATTATTACATATTCATTTTATAAATGGAAATTAATAAAATATTCTAAGAACTACACAGGTTTTTTTTCCTGAAAACCAAATACTATGCGACGCTCTTGGAATTGATGATTCGTGTTCTCTTGATTATTTTGCAGAATTTTGATAATATTTATTTTACAAGCTAACTGGCAACACAAAACTAAAATATAGTTAATTAATCATATAGTAAAAAAATATGGATAATTCATAGAATATTTCTACAATACGTATTGATTAGCCCTATGTACATATAGTCTATACATTAGGTACCAATTTTAATTGAAATATAAAGTTCAACAAAACGTCAAAATGTACAAACAGTATTTCGGTAATACATAATATTCGAAAACTATACGATACTTACGTCTTACATACTGTCAGTAGCGTTCTGGGGAATTTTCAATGTGGGGGGGGGGAGGTTGTGGATAATTTCAAGGCAAATATGTAGGGGAGCTATCAGTGCTCAAAAAAACGGTTAATGATGGGTGGTAAACCCCATGACACCCCCCCCCTCCCCCGTGTACGCGTAACCGTTCATGCATACTGTTTAGTGAATTTCGTTAAGCACATACTATATAAATATATATATTATATTCAATGGTCTTGTGGAAAATCTTAATTTTGTAGCAACTCTTTGAACTGACATTGTTAACTGGTAGTAAAACAATAAATGATTGCGTTTAGTATTTACTATTTAATATGATGACGGTAATCCAGACTCGGGTTAACAATGGTGGTGAACAAGGAAAATCCCAGGTGTTACACCATAATTTACCGTCTTTGTCTATTATTATGTATCATGCGCATAACATTACACTGCGCTAGCTAAATCGTATTTCCGAGATATGTCCTTCCCGCCACCGTTTGTCATACCATGGAAATCAGTTATAGGTTACCTAACCGATAATATATTAGGGACGAGGATAATATTTTCGAATACTATCCCGGACTTTCTGGTAAACCACTCACAATTTTTTTTTTTAATATTCAAACATAAAAAGTGATAATAAATATCCCCTCCCCCTCCCACCCGAAAAAAAACCTTTAAAAATATGTTCTAGTTAAATTTGTTTAAAATAATAAATCACTAGTTTTCAATACATTAAGTTAAATGAACCTTAACTATATATCATACAATAATTACTAATTAGTATGTGTAAGGCGATTTCTATAATTTTTTGTTGGGTAAATTTTAAATGATCAAATATTTGGAGTTTTTTAGGTACGTTATACTGTGCATCTATGCAAAATAGAACCGCAAATATAATAAAAATAATATAAATCCATGGCGCATATTTTATCTCATTCGTAAATTGTGAAATATTGATAGGTAATTGTATATGGTTCGGAAATAAAAAATAAATATTGAATTATTATATTATTATTATAATAAATTATTGATCAGCGCAACAGACGGCTGCGGACTGCCGGTGCTCCATCGCTTTATTATCATACAGTCGTCACGTAGAGTGACCTACACCTGACATCGGCGTCAGAATATTATTTTTTTATTCGTTGAATAGTTTTAAATTCAAATAATTCTTTATTCTCTTATTATTGTACTGTCGAGAGTGCAACGTCATAGACTTGCATATTTATTTTTTTATTTTTTGATCACGGCTCACGAGGTGCCAAAATAATAAATTACATTCGGAATGGATTAAATTCCGGTTGAATATGTTACGACCATTTATAAATTACTCTGTCTTAAATCCAAAAATCATAATATTATCGATAGTGAATTCGCATCATAAAAATCTTTTTAACATTCAACAGTCCCGACTGTCTTGGAAAATGTAAGAAAATATTTAATATTTGATTTAGTTTTATAAACTACATTTTTCGTCATTAATTTAGTTCATTATTTACTAATGTATTTATGTATTATATCTCAGCTCTTTTTGGCCTTTTTGTAATGGCATAATGGTAAATAATTTAAACATAGATTTTTTATATCAGTTTATGTAATTTTGGGGTGCAGTGTAGATCGTTAAATATTCATAATTTAAATATTCTTAGAACCTATATATTTTTTGTGTTACTAAAAACATATTTTACAGCTCAAAAAATTATTTTTAAATGTGTTTTTTAACCGGCAATATATATATTTATATAATTATATACTATATGGGTCGTCTTTACTCAAATGGTTCGTTATTATCCGTTGCAGATGTTAATGATGTCAAACTGCTATAGTAATAACAATTTGATTAAGAATTACCGTGCAGATAAAAATAAACGCTTATATACACTTAACTTTGGATCATATAAATATTTATATTTATATTTTTAATCGACAACTAACTGATAACATTGATTCTACTCTATAATACGTACATAATATAATATAATATAACAATGTACGACATTTTTTACTCGTTAAACCGTTGACCCACGACGACACATATTGTTTTTTAATCCGTGAGATGACATTCACAATATCATATTGATTGCGGCTATTTATACGCGTAGGCAATGTGTTAATCATTTTTGGAAATGTGCATTTCCCATTTTCTTCATCCGAGCAAAAGAGGTTTATTGTTAACAATGCAGGTGTCATAAATTTAATTTTCCGGTCTGCCAAGCTCAAAGCTCATCCGACAATGCACGTGGTGTAATATGTAGCGTGCACTCGCACACACACACACACACACACACAACCACACACACGTTTAGTATAATACGCGGGGTTACGCCTATTGTAATTTTTTTTTAAACGTTTCACTTCGTCCGTTTTTGTTTAATTTTTTAATCTAGTATACGATACGAACAATACTATTATATCATGTATTATGTTCGTGAGGGGTATTCGGCATTTATAGGTGTATAGCGTTTTATAGGTGCCCATATCGTATTGTATAATAATGCGATATTAACGTTTCGAATAATTGCTAAAACCCGTTGTGAAATTTAATTTTTGTTTAAAAAGCATGTGAACCGTGCGATACCGCGGGATGCGGCGACCGAAACAGCGAACGAATTATTAACAATTATAACGGCTCTGATGGTTACGGAGGGGTGTGGGGTGGACACCGGAGTTTTTGGCCTTGATGAATCAATTAAATTGGTTTAGGGTCCCATTTTGCTGGTCGCAAAGTATCATTAATATTAAACTTAATGGAGTACCGTTGCTATATTATACTGCCGTACATATGTATACCTATGTCGCATTTGCGCACTCGCCAAATATTATGCGATATTTTTATAACTACGGTGCATGTAACCACGGTACTACCTACCACAATAATGTATAGTGCGATATGCGTTTGCCGTTTCGGTCTTAACATTTATTAACGTATGATGGCGTTACGCCATCGTTTTATTATTGTACCACAACACTCGTAGTACATATATGTGTGTAATATAGTATTCGAGTTAATGCCGCATAAATTATTATTATATCGACAATATTTAACGCGTATATAATCATCACGAAAGCAGGATAAGTATGATGATAAGTATAATCAGTCGAAAATAATATTAACAATAATTTATTCCGAACTCGATTTTGTTTTCTTAGGTACCTACTACCTCGATAGCACATATTTTCGTAAAATATATTATTATTATTTATTTACTACGACGATAATATTCTCTGTGGATTTTCGTCGAAGAAATGTCGACAGTGATGCGTTACGCGTGTATCAGCGATACTCCCCCCGATGTCAATATTTAAAACGAGATAACCATATTTTAAACTGTGAAAACGATAATGATAATATTATTACATAGACAAAGTCCCGCACAATATGTCTACATAGTGGATTTATGTACATATTATACACGTCGTGTTAGGGTTGACTGTGTAAACTGGTCGTTTGCGTTCAAGTTCTGAATCGACATGTAATATGATAGGTATTGTACGTACTTGGCGTCATTTGTATCATTTAACTTTAAACTTGTATGTACAACGACGCGGCTATAGACACCCATACGCAACAACAGCACAATTGCTTATCTAATAAAAACTGTTTTCAGTTTAAGAGGACGCTACCCATGCACCAATCGTAGTCTCCATCTTGCAAACTGAACAGTTTTCGTTCACTAGTTTCAACGGTGTGCTGTTATAGTTTTGATGTTCGAGTGAAATGACCTATTATCAAACTTTCGGCAAGAAAATTATCTGTGCCTGAACGTCAGCGATTGTTTAGATATTTAAATTTGAAGCGTAGTATTATGGGTACGTGAAATATCATAAATTAAAAATGCTCATATCACTGGCTTGAAAATGAAAATATCGAATAAAAGCCGACGCTTAAGCACTGATAAGTAACGTTCATATTTAAAGTTTGATAATAGGTAAATTCAACCGAATATGAAAAAAAACATCACACAGTTTTATTGAAACTAATGAACGAACATTTGCCATATCGTACGTCTGTAAGGCGGCGACAACAACACATGTTCCTCTTAATATAATGTGTACTTACCTATAATTGCTCCTCTTGTTTTTCGTCTTCTTTGAACGACGGAACTATAGTCATTATACTGATGACACTATGAATACAATAAGCATTTTTTTTATGAATACAATTAAACATCCTAAAATTTCATCCAACCGTAATATTATATTATAATTTATAAGTATATGCATATAGTGTATAAACATAAATAGCACAATCATTGTTATATCTACACGAGGGCATTGCAAAATATAACTGTATATTATTATTATAATAGATAGAAGTGTTTTAAATTAAAATTTTTAATTTGTTTGTGAAACTGAATAAAAATAAGTACACTTGATGTAATTTGTACGCGTTATTCTATCATAATAATATGCTATAAAACTTGAAAACGTAAAATTTAAAAATTAAATTGCTTTTATTCCTTTTTAACGTTACTTGAAAAAATTAACAATGTACATCAGATCATAAAATATATTCTACCTACCTACATAAAATATGCATCCATAATAATAAATTAATAATTTAATATTTTTAATAAAAAATATAAAGTATACACAAATAATTATGATCATCGGATTAATATTTCTAAAAAAAAAAGTTTAAACTTTCATGACTAAAATATTATGTAGTTGAAAAACACCATTTCAATTAATCGTTAAAATGAAAAACTTTAAAACGTTTCTCTATATTATACTTGTAAATTCAATAATACAAGACAATATACTCGTAATATTGTATTTATTTCACTGAATCACTTGTCGTCGTGGTGTAGGCACTAAACGATTTAAAAGCCTATAAATATAAATTTGTTCGGCAGTGGGAAAATTTACTTTTCAAAGCCTTTACAAAGACTGTTTTATTTTCATTCTTGGTTGATCGATTTCAACTGAACATCAGTTGAATTCAGCATTCTTCACCAGTCTATAAAATTGGAACATTTTTGCAACAGATATAATATTATTTATTTATTTCGACTATATTATTATAACTAATAAGTTCGTCTTTTATTTTAGTATGAAAATTAGTGAGACCATAACAATAATAATTTAAGACATTAAATTAAAAATTAAATGAAACATTTCAAAAATGCATAATGCTATTAGATTTGAAATCACTGCCGTTGAAACCATTTAGATAATAATTTACATTTTTACTTTCCAAATAAATTCGCGTCTTAGTTTGTATAATATAGTCTTTCGGAGGAGAAATAAATAATGTTTAACTCGTAAAAATAGATATATTCACTGATTTACACATAATTTCATTTGTGTTTAAGCAATGCTGTCAAAATAATTTACACGGTTATCTTTTTTTTTTTTTTTTATCTTGGCTTCTCAAGGGAAGCGCGTACATAAACTAAAACATTGTAATTATGATTTAGGGGCTAGTTTTAATTGAAGCCATTTTCTCCGCAGGTAGGTCGTATACCGTACAATTACTATATATATAGGGACACGGATTTACTGAGACCAAAATATGCATTATATTTTTTTCCCGTCCCCTCGTAATTTATGATCCTTAAGGGTACCCTACGTTCATCATGCGGAATTAGCAGTTATTTGCATTGGCGAAATCTGGAAATATTATTCATATACACGTGATTTTTTTTCCCCAGAAGAAAACACGAAATAGACGACAATAATATATTCATATACTAATATAACTAGCTATTTACTTACATCAATGACAAATATTATTTATAATTATTATTTTAATTGTTTTTTCTAGCCTTTTTAACCTTTTTTTTTTTTATTAAAATGCGTATTAATTTAAATCTTTACAAATTGATATATACTATTGATGACGTAATTATATTAACAGAAACATCAGATGAAAGGTATCCATTATATCACCGACTGACACCCAGCAGGTTGATTTAGCAGGACTTGAGTAAGTCCATAAATTATACAGGCCACCGTATTTTTAGCCGTATGTTAAGATTTCTGTGGACGGTGTGAGAGGAATACTAACCGATTACTAAATATTATTTCCGAGATTTTAATATTTTTATTTTAGATTCTGAGTGGAACGATGAATATATTGATTTTACAATGATGTGTGTTTTTTTTTATTTTTTATTTTTATTTTTTTAATTTTTTAATTTTTTAGGACAGTAAAAGTGCTTCGATTTTCTTCAACAGTATTTTTTCTGATAGAAAAGTGCTTGGATTTTCTTCAACAGTACTTTGGGGGGACAAAAGTAAAAGTAGTTTTCTAAAGTGCCGTGAAAAACAAAAGAAAAATTAAGGAAAAACGGGAATTTTACCACAAAATCTGTTTTCGAGAAAATTGATTTTGGTTTTTGGTGTTACTTGAAAACAAATGACCGTAGATACATGCAATTTTCACTGGTTGTTTATATTTCCATTTTCTATACATGATAACATTTTCAAAATATTTTGATTTGTTTTGAACTGTTTAGGAACGTTTTCAGTTTCCAATATTATTAGTTTTTTTTTCTATGAATGTCAATAAAATTTTATTTGTTGAGTAAAAATACTTGAAAATGTAATACAAGGTTCTTATTATATTGTTTCAAAGGCAGATGAAAAAAATTAAAAATCCTTAGTCACAGTTTTTTTTATCAGCATTTAAAGTTCGAAAATTGACAAAATATGTAAAAAACACGAAAATTAGCGAATTATTTTGGGTTAAGAATTTGTAAAAATTTTTCTTTTTAAATCTAAGATTTGAAAATGTATACAAAATTTCAGGGCTTATTCTAAGGATTTTTATCAACTACGCATTTTTTTTTTAATAAGCCTATAAAAATAGAACTATAATAATCTCGAAATGTAATATCAAACTAGTTAAAAATTATAATATTTTTAGTTTTAATGTGGAAGAATTTAAAATGTAACCTATTAAGAACAAAATAAACATTCACGTTTAAAATATTGTATTTTAAATAATATCCTCTTTATTTTTTTCATACTATTTATAATTTATATACATAACATATAACACAATACTATTAGAACATTCTTTATTTAATCGTTTGTTCAGTTTGGTCTTCAGATTTTCTTT
>NC_042495.1:116967718-116983564 GCF_005508785.2 Acyrthosiphon pisum
ATTCATTAAAGGTTAATAATATTGATTAAAGTAAGTACTTACGATGTTCTCGTAATATAATATCTTGTTAAGGATAATTGAAAATACCTCCTCGACCAGTGATGATATTATGTTCGATCCCTGCAGTTTGCCTGTTGTACTGTGTTGTCGTTACAAAAAATGCCTGTGATGTTGTAGGTTTCCCTGAATTTTTATCAGTATATATGTATATGTTATTTATAGACAGATTTTCTTCTTACCCAGGATTTTCCACGAATGGCGTTTGAATTGAACAGAACCTGAGACCGGCCGGTAATAAGATAATATTATGATAATCAATATGATTGGAAATTACGATTTTCTATATATTTGTTTTATGTCTGATGAATGTATGTGTATAAAACTCATATAATGAGATTGGCACACACAATCCAGTCGAAATATGCAAACAAGAATACTTGCATTAAATTTATACTCAAAGTAAGTATTTATTTTTTTAGATCTGCAGAATTCTTAATAATTTATTATGCCTGAACTTTTATTTTTCAGACTTTTTTCTTGAAAATAAAGTTTAGGTTACTCACAACCGTTTTGCATATTTTTTTTTTATACAATCTATAAAATAATTATTCACAATAACTGCGATTGCTGTACGATGAGTATTGGGTAGTGTTTTTGAAGTGACTACTTCTTTTAGCGGGCTATGGGTGTACATTTTGCACGGGGAAAACACTTTCGTTTCGCGTCACGGAACACTATAGTCCGCTCAATGAAAACTGGCCGATGACCGACGTGATTCTATATCCACACATATAAAATATTTGTCCAACAGAAATTCCGATGTTAGTAATACCAACTGTACTGCGTGAAATTACAATTTTGAAATTAACAAATGTTAATAATTAAAGACATGTGGGATAACTCCTCTTCTGTCAGATCGTCTGAGTTTAATAGTTGCCATCATAAATGCGATAACAGACTAACAATGATAACTTCTTTAAATTTACGAATTGACCGATGTATATTGATGGACACTTTTTGTGCATGTCCATCAAACAATAAACTGATAGGAAAATTATTTGGAAGCTATGCGTAAGTACATGTCTTCATTCCACATTAATGTTTGTCACTAAGATTTTTTCAATTGGAATATTGATATTAATATTAACTCGTTCAAGCGATAATAATGGAAATGCAAAACATGTATTACTTTAGGTTTTAAAAATTTAAATCTGAAGAAACGATTGACATGTTTTCATCAACATAATTTTTCGACAAAAACACAAAAGAACCCACCAAAGCCGATCAATCATAATAATGTAAACGCATAATATTATAATATGTACAGCACGTTGATTACCTCGGAATAAGTAGAAATTAAATTGATTTATTTTGATGCAGTTACCGTTTTCACATATTCTAAAGGCGTCGTTAATCGTTATCCTAGAACAATATATTATCTATAGCACAACCAGCTATATGTTACAATATTATGGACTATGGTATTGGTATATCACACCACTTTTTTTTGGCACGCCTTTCGACCAAACGCAACAGTCAAATTACTAATATAATAATAATAATTTATAATTATTATGATACACATAGGTTATGGACATCGATCGGAAGTTCTATTTCTCCTAACTGTATATAATGGAGGGCGAGTTAACTTGATTTTCAGCAGATTATCTTTATTGTTAATGCTTACGGCCCTATGATTTCAAATTGATACTAATTGTTTCTGTATAATCTATGTTAACAAGTTTAAAAGATATTATATGAGTTAATTTAATTTTAATTTAGGATAAGTAAAATATACAGTTTATTCGTATAAACGTTGTGTAATATAACAAAATATCTGCTTTAAGGTTACACGATTAAGTAGTCACCTATTTACTACAGCTGCCTTGGTGTTATTTATTTATATAACCTTAGATCATATTCAATGGATGTGTGTATTATTATATTGTGTTCATCGTAAACTGAACTGTGGCGAATATAATTTATACCACGCGCATCTCGTTTCAAGGAACAACACGTTATTGAGGGTCATCATGCCAACGCTAGTACTTTAGGACATTATATAATGTGATATAGATTATAGATCATATTATAACGAATAATGAGATATACTCAAAAGCTACTCTACACTAGAACAGTTACCTACTTTTTCGCTTTAAAAAAAAAAAAATGTAAATATTTTTTGAAAATAACTGTACAACACGGTAATAAGATATTGTAATACATGGCTGTATTCTTATATTATACATGGGCTATTGAATAATATATAATATTGTATACCTTTTGTTTTAAATTATTACTATTAAGCGTCATTTTCGTGATAGGGTTGCGACTATGCGACTAGGTATGCGCAAGCGCACTAGTTGTGTGTGCCCCGAAACTATGTAGGTAATCAGCGGGAAGTTATTCTGGAAATAGTAAATGATTAACGTGGCTACTAACGTCCATTGCATATGTTCTAAGTGTATTATATAATAAGATTAAGTCATTACGTTGTTTTTAGACTCTAAGGGGGATTTTTTTTCCAATATTATATTATAGTATTGATTATTATAATTTCCAAATGGTCATTATAATATGTGCGAGCACGGTTAGCGAACACACTGTATTACACATAATAATCATATTATATTAATATTATGATGTACCCCGTCGTCTGCTAGTGGATGGATAAGACCACCGCCGGGCTCAATCAGAATTCTAATCTTAAAGACGGTGACTATAAGTAGGTGAGGAGTGTGGGGTAGCAGCAGCTGTGACGCAGATTTCCGTCCCTTGGACTGGAACTCAGACCCCTCCCCCCGCAATACCCCACGGTCGTATACTGCCGCTGCTGCTGGTGGTGGTAGTTGCAGTGGTATTATTATACTGTCAAGACTCTGAGGTATCTCTACAACAATATTTAGTGAGATCATATTATTCGCGTTCCGTAGTTGTCCCGACCAGTTTCCGATGTAAAGCTTTTTGTGTATACGTTTCTTTCCGTTGTTTGTATTTGAAAAAAACCTGGAAAAAAAAATTTCACAGCAGTGGCGCCCAACTCTATTACTAGGTGTAGCGGTCGCTACACCTTGAAAATAAGGGGTGGGTGGATATAATAACATAAAATAATTAACTTGAAAGATGCTCATTATTAATCACAGATTATATTAGTTGATACCTTAATATTTACTAATACTATCAATTAAAATCTGATAAAATGTATAAAAAAAATATAACTTTGAGTTTGTGAGGGGGTAGGTGGGTGGGTAAAATTATTTCTTGCTACACCTGAAAGATATATCTTGGGCGCCACTGTTTCACAGAACAGTTTTTCATTAAATATTGCTTTGCTTATGAGGAAATGTGGCGGGAGATAAGTAAAATTAATAAAAATCACTGCTTACACAGTGAATTGTATAAGCAACGAGCAATTAAAATAATATTATTACAAAGACTGTGGTCGCTGTCATCGCGTAACTGTTCTATACGATCTTGATACACGGTCAGAGTGTGTCACTTTTATACAAACGAAGGGGGTACCAAAAAAAAAAAATCAAATCCTGTTCATAGACTTAAAGTCTTAAAATTATTATAACTCACGAGTCAGACCCACGGTGGACCGCGAGAACACGGCAATGTAATAAAATAATGATCAGCAAACAACTCGTCGGCGATCGCCGTATATCTTTATTAATTATACACACGATAAACGCACTTACGCGCCGTTGTACTTTTGTGATTTTTTGGGGCAAAGCATAGTAATAATATTACAATACAATCTCAAAACGGTGCGGTGTTCAAAGCTATAAAATCGAACCAATTAAAACCGCTTTACGGGGTCCCAGTGTATATTATAACCGTCTGCTGATTCGATGGTTAAACGGACCGCCGTACACTTATAAGTGTAATAAATATACCTACTATATACATACGACCCGGCTTATTGCACTGCTGTTGGATAGAAAGATTTAACGGCGATTCATCGCAAACATTTCCGAATTTGCCGATTTTACACACCACCACCCGATAAAAGGTCCCGGCCATGATTCCGCGGTTAAATACGCGTAGTATACCTAATACAATTTAAGTACAGCTACATCGACGAGAAAGATAATATTGTATTTTTCGGTACACCTTTTTGTCAGAGGACTGAATTAAAAAATGCTTTTTGCTTACTTTTTATTTTCGCGGTTTATTAAAAAAAAAAAAAAAAAACATTGTATTTATGCACAATATAAAATAATGTATATTATGCGTAATATAATATGCTTACGAATAATTAATTTATTATTAAATTAACGTGAATGGACGCAGAATGTGACATATTATAAGTCTATCGTGCAAACAACCTGTTGGTAACATCTCACTTAAATTTAATTATATATATATTTAATTATGTACATTTTATAAAGTTTGAATAATGTATAGTCATCAACAGTTTCAATTCCAATTACGTTGACGTCCGCAAAGACTGCAGATTTCGAAGGAAAACGTCACAAAAATTATCTCATTTTAGATAAACATAATTTCTTGGAAAAATATTAAGTTTAGAGAAATTCTGTATACTATTTCTGCTTTAATAATTCCAAAAGTTTCTAACAATAACATTTAAACAGCCAAATAAAATTAACTTTACTTACGATTTGACCTATTTGGCAATAAAAAAAAGCTTTCATGATATTAAAATTAAAAGAGATTTGCTGACTTTGTGTATACTTCTAAATATTTAAATATAATTTCAATGATTAAGAATCCGTTCAAAATTCTATTTTTGAGGGGGGATTCTTTTTTTATTGTGATATGAATTATTTGAACAGGTATTATTACCATCTATAAATTATTGTTTTAAATTTGTATTAATTTGTATTCGAACTCACCCATTTTTAACATGACCTATGCTTATTCGAAGGGAATCAAGTATTTTTAAGAAGAACATTTTATTTGTAAATATTATTTGATGATGCAAATCAAAATTATTTTTTTAAATATTATTCTGTATAAGTACTAAAATATGTGAAATTTAATATTATTATACTTTTAATTTTCAAATCATTCATTTTATACACTCAAAACCTGTATGCATAGCATTGCAATGACATATTATTCTATACGCGAAAGTAAAATAAAATTAATAAAAACGATAATATTATTACTATTTGAAAACGTGGATCTATGCACATAGATGTAGCTATTTTGCCTGTTCATTGCGCCGTGTAACACATTTTGATATTTTTGAAACATAATTCGGGATTAATTATGACTATCCGTTGTGACACTCGTAAACCATTAAATTAACCACTTTAAAAAATAAGTATGTACTTATAAAGTATAGACTCGATTCATGCACGGGTTAAAATAATATGGTGGTAATTTAAAATAATTTACCTACCATTCATCAAATAAAAAGTTTTGAAGGGCCCTTAATGTTTTATGCACAACTCAAATGTGCTCTTAAATTGTAGATAAATTGTATAGTTAAAATTCAAGCGACACACAATAATATTATTTGCACCATTTTATTACCTATGTAATATATTATTATACATACGTGCAACCAGAGGATTTGAGATTTTGCCCAAAAAGCGCGTTTCTGACGTTGAAACGAACCACAGCGTAATAAATTGCAGAGCCAGTAAACATTTTGATTTGTGTGGACCACGAATTGTGTCTGCTCATGCCTCTACCTCCGTATTACTTTTTGACAAAAAAAAAAAAAAATATGTAACAAACAAAAAGCCGTTGTTGTACGATTGTGTGTACCTACCACGTATTATGCGCATTATACGTAGGTACACGAAAAAAAAAATACCTAAAAATCTGTGACAGGACTAACAGTTGAATAGGCAAACGTAAGCGGGAAATTGTCTTATACTTTCCGGGCAGTTTAACACAAAGCTCGATTACACAATTTTAAATGTAGGTACGTTTAACCCTTTTATTACGCCATTTATAAATTCAAAGGGTCCAGCGACGGTGGGGCGAGCTTTATGCTTATTTCTTGGCGAACCGACGAGATTTCGGTGTGCAGATAAATATCCACACGCCTTATTCCCGAGCGGGACGCACTCCGATAACACGGAAAATAATTAATTTTTGTGTTTCAAACACCGGAAACGAGTGGACGGTTTTGTCCCCAGAATGGATAGCGATCAGCTTTGGTTATAATAACGTGAGTATTTATTACGATTTCCGATGAATTCGGGGTTTTTTTTTTTTTTTTTTTTTTTTTTTTATTAAAGTTCTTACAATTGAGATTATAATCCGTTCTCATTGTATAATATTATAATCATACCAAAACAACAGAAATCCAAAGTATATAGTATAGCCGGTTCAAATTATGTGTAAGACAGCAACGTTGTGGTCAAGAGAACGACACACTGAACTTTGGCGACTTCGGATATATTTTTAAGTTTCCCCCATACATGAAAAATAGTGAACATAAATAGAATAATATATCGGTTATAAATTATTGAAAAGATATTTTTGAACGCCTTTATAAAAAATAAATAAAAATAATATCATAGACGTTAACTCGTTGTGATCTATCGTAACCATAATATTCATATAATTTTGAGTGATATAATATTATAATATAATGTAACAAGGATAATTTATTTCAAAATAATATTATTTTTAATTGTCGTTTTAGCTTTAAAATAGATTTTCAAACATCTTCATTTATAATATAAGTAGATGTTCGTGAACTTGGCTTAATTATTATATCCCGCATTTACATGTGACAGTCAGAATAATTATAAACCTTCGTATCCTCTCAACTGTTTCGGAGAAACCACGATTAGCTATTTGTTAGAACAAACACAACGAGACAATATTATAATATATATATCTATATAATATTAATTATAAAATGATTCTGTTAGGACTAAAAACTCATATTCACGAAATGTTTAATCAACAAAACAATATGTATATACTATATAGTATGATATAAGGATACCTGTCTAATAGATAATTATAAGTTATAACAATGTTATATTGTTGTTAATGACATATTTTGTAGCATTAAATATTGTATATTATTATGTTATTATGTTGACGTCGATACACGAATAGCCATCTATTATATTTATAAAAATATCGATAGTCGTTTCCTACCTAATTAAATAGACTATCCATATGTTTATAATTACAATTATTTAAAATATATATTCAGTCTGATTCTCTCCGGTTAAATGGTCTCACTCATTATCAGAAGGTGGTAAATAAATCGGTATATTTGCATAATGACCGATTTTCAGAACTACAAATACAACAGTGCAGCAATTTATTATTCCAATAGTTAATTGTTTGACCATTTAGTCGATTGGGAATTATGAAATTATGACGTTATACTATATTATTATGTATACATAACACAATATGTACGAGCGTCGTTGATACATACAGTTTATAATACCGTGAACACTTTGCGTGACAAGGTTGTCCGTGCATTTTGTGTAATGGTAGGAAAAATTCTATTTCACGATATCGCCAAAAAAAACTCATGTGTCTACCGATGTGCGGCCAAGCGGATAAACCATATAAAACATTAATAATCGTTAAACTCGTATTGCGATATAAACGAAAGGAAATTGGCCACGGCGAAAACGAAAACGATATAGCGTATCGGTTATATTATTATATTATATTATATTATTCGATACCTATTTATTTGGGGGTAGCTATAAATGTAAATTATTACCGTCTGTACAGCCGGACTTCCGCACGTTTCTGTGGTATGGCTATCAATCGAGCGTTGTACGAATCTTACGTTATCGACATAAAGTTATTTTCACTTTCACGACAATCATTTTACGGCCATGACTGGTATATAGTTTTAAAATATTGATAGACATTCAAGGAAACAAGAAATTCTCCCCCCACATTCTTGATATAGTCAAACATTATAATGTGCTCATCACAAAATAAATGTTCAACCAATGCTGACGGGCATGGCTCTCCTGGTTGACAACTTACCTCCACCCCTTGCACTGTTTTACCAATACTATTATAACATACCTACCTACTTCACTGATAAGTGGTATTTATGGTATCCAAAGATCTCGGGAACGGTCTGCCGTTATCCACCGGTATATACGCTCGTAATACCCATTATTATTTCTTGGAAATCTCAACGGAATCTCAGTATCATCGCTACAACAGGATCGATGACTTGAGGGTTATTCTTTCTCTCTTTCCCTCTCTCTCTCTATCTCTCTCCATCTTCCTATTTCAAACTCCACCTAACTATCATGAGGGTGGTTCAGTGGTGGTGGTTGTTCGAAATAAGGCCTGTCCCGTCGTCCAGTACAGTCGTTCACTGGAATTTCGGGGGAGGGGTTCAGGGGCTGGGGTGTGGAGTGGCGGACAAAAGGTACATTGAAGAGTGAATTTATAGCGACCGTATAGAAGATGTGTCACGCATCTCGCTGTTGGACTTTCACAAATCTAAGCTATAAGCATCGAGCGTATATGTGTGTGTATGTGTATATATATATATATATATAAATCCTCTCCCCACGGCCGGCTCAACCGCTGCCGTCGTATTCTATATCTGAAAATACAATCTTTTTACAGCGATTTTACCCCGCACCGTTACCTTTTTCCCGTTTCTTTTCTATTTCGTCCGTTCTCTTTCATCGCCATGCCGACAGTGGATCCTTCTCCTGCCCTCGCCGCACCACCGCCGTTCCTATCGCGATTCAGCAAGCGCCGCCGCCACCGTTGGACTTCTTGAATTCCAAAGATAAATGAACTTTGAATCCGGAGGCGCGCGTATATGTGTAAGAGTGGGAGGAGTAGGAGGAGGCACAATTAACGTGCGGCCGTTCCTGATTTATCGGTCGGCTGAATCGGTTGGATTGGTCGTCAATTTCAACGCGTGGCTTTTCCCACTCGCACGTCCGCCCGTCCGTTTGCATTGCACTCTTAACTCTGGCTCGTATCCCGTACCCCCCCCCCCCCACCTTCTTCTCATCCGGCGCCAACCTATAAGTTCCCTCGAACCCCGCACCGTCGCCGCAATAACCTCTCCGTCAGATTGCCCGGTTCCGACGCCTATATAACAAGTGTTGCGCCGCGATCTGTATCACACCTTTGGGGGTTTCTTGGCACACGTTATTTGAAAATCCACCCGATCGTTTATCAGCCGAAACCGTTTCATGCGTACGTATATTATTATAATAACCGATTTCGATCGTACGAGAGAATTCGCCTGGACGATCGATAAATAAAATACCCGATAGAATTAAGAAAAGTCTATGCGAATCGAGGAGTTTATGTTATATTATTGTCGAATTCACTGCAAATCTATATAGTATATATATTTATATTTATGTCTACCGTGAAATTTCGTAAGGCTACTGCTATTACGCGTATTATTATAAATGATTGGAGGGTAAACTCGATTACGATATGGCGCGTGGTCGGCTTACATAATATTACGACCGCGTCTATCGTATCCATCGGGTATTTCTTTATTGTACATCACGATAATAGAAAATTAGTAATTTCGCTTAAACAATAATAATACGTAATAAAAGTATAAGTATATACTTATTACGTTTTTGGATGATTTTACATTTGTATCGAACGAATTATAGAATTGAAATTGTGTTTTTAAATCGATCGAAATATATTCTCACATCTACTGCTCGGACTTGATTATTTTTGATATGAATTTTACAATAATACCTTGGAACCGTGCAAAGAGCCGCGTTTCAATCGTCGCGATACATTTATCATTCTGCAGAACGTGTGCATTAAGTGTACAATTAAATTCATCGACCGTATTAATATGTTATTGGTCATCATCGAAGTCAATACTCAAAGTATACAACATGATATTGTTGCGTGGCCGTAAACTGTTAGTGTTCCTGTGCCAAGATTGTCGAGGGTCCCGAAGAGTTAATAGCGTCCCAATGTTTTTCCACGATCTTCATCTCAACAATACGCAACTAAATAATATGTTGAAGTACAATAATTAGCTTTTAAAATTTCATATAACATTAAGTATTGTAATGTGATTAGGTGCCGCGAGCAGTCTTCGAACTTTTCAGCGTATGTAGAAAATTAGATATGTAATATGCAATACGATCAACTTGTCGAAAGCAGATTCATAAACCAATTTCTTGTGAATTATGCCATTCGATGTTTTTGAAATCAAATTACAAATGCAAATTAAGGGGTTACGTATAGTTTCATAAACTCACGATGTGATTGCTATGAATAAAGGTAGGTACGTTACAAAATTCATAAAATTGATTACAATAATGTAAATGAACAGGTTAGAAAATGTTTCTAGTATGGTTGGTGAATTTCAGAACAGATAGGTCGGGAATGGTTAATTTTATATACGCGTTCGTCTAAAATATATTATAGTGTATACTCGTAATTTACAAAGTTACCTCACATTAAATACCTAATGTGTAATAACAATCTTGCATAGTATTAAATTTGAATTAAACTAATTTTGTTTCATATTATCACAATACTATACGACAGCAGTACCTAATTGTAATAATTACTTATCAAAATATAATACTTATCACAATAATACGTTTCTAAATTACTGTTTAATTTTGATTGTTTTCAACGAGATATTATTTTGGAACCGAATCTAGATAGTATTAAATTATAATAGGTATGGATTTAAGGGGATTGCAAACGGACAATTATTTCAACCGAAATGTATCAATCTTTTGTCAATCAAACCGATGAACCTAATAACGCGACAAAACTTCTAAAAACTGTTTTGAATTATGTAGTATGTCTACTTGAGATCGATCCCGTCACTTTGGTAACATTGCGTTTCTAAACTCCTATACATTTTGTTTGAATGTTTAAAATTTACGAAATTTTAAATGTTGATTATTCGAAAATTTAATCAAATATCTTAAATATGGCCTTTTTTCCCTGGAAAAAAACACTGCATGAAAGCCGTAATTCTGTCGCATTGCTTAGCCCCCATGTAGCAAACTCTTAAATGTGGCCCGATCGATCTCAAGTAGACATATGAACGAGTTCAAATCAACTTTCAGAAGTCTTATCCCGTTATTAGATCCACCAGCAGTATTGTCAAAAAGTACACGTAAATGAGCTTAAATTGTTTACCGTTCACGTAGGTACGCAATGTCGACGCGGTGACTTTTCATGTGCGTTTGGGAGCTCTTCGCATTTTCTTTTACACACAGGTGCACAAACTAATGATCACTATTACTATGCACACAATTTATAAGACCCAATTTTGAAATTTCCTACATCGATCTCCTTAAAAACTCTCCATTTGCAATCCTCTATTAATATGACAATTAAAAAATTTGCTACGCATACCTATTGAAATGTTTTAATGTATCATATAATACAACACGATATGGCATTGGTGTACTGTTTCAAATAAGAAACACAACGACTCATAAATATAATATTTTTCTTTATTATATAACTATCAGTATATTTAAATATATTTATCTTGAGATTTTTTACAATGACGGACTTAAGAAGAAATTTTCAAAGTAAAAATCAGCGTGTGAAAATTAATGAAAGTAAATTTTTTCGACGGAACAATGGTTAGAAGATGTTATAATCTCGAAACAAAACAAATGAAGTAAAGCACTCTTGCTTAGTTTTTTCTGCCGAAAATAGCATTAAATTAATTGTCTCATTCGATTTAATGGCGTGGCGCAATAATAGATAATGGCAAAATTGGTTTGAGAGAGATTTTCATCTGTCAGTCGTATACGCGTATGACAATCTTCAGTCCTACGCATCTGGGTGAGAAATGAACTCGCACATAATTGTCTTACGTGTTTATGTATAAGTACTGTAAGTGATCTGAATACGAATATTATATTATCAAACAGTCAACTCGGCAGCTATAATATACGGTACCTATATTATTTAGTACAGTCTGTCTAGATTTTACGGTTGAGAATTTGAAGATGGTCGGAAATCTGAATATCGAAATGCTACTGGAATTCATATAGCGATTACAAGCATTATCATTGAGTATTTATTGTATATATTATTTATTTACAATAGGTATTATGCAAATATCGTTAGGTAGTAAATGCACATTATACTAATCAATTAATGCTGGTCGTGATCAGATAAATGGTTTCGTATTAATGGCTGGATATACAACTATGATTAATAATATATTATAAACTCCAGGTCCTTAAAATCAAATTTATATCGTTATTTAAAAACAATCTGTGTTAGATAACGCCGAGTATTTCAATATTATGTGATGATGGATATCGTTTGATATTTAACTGAAATATTTCTTAAATAGATATAATATTCAATAAAAGTTACTATATAAGGTATAAACCATCATTGGTGCAATATGAATGAAAAAAAAATTGGAAACTGACAGCTGGCCATATAACATACGTATTCATTACAATCGACATTTGTCGAATACAATATAGTTAGGACTAAGTAACCACGTTCTCACATTTTCTTATAATGCTAACATAACTTTTTTTGTATAATTTAATAACTAAGCTGTCATTGCAAATTTGCAAATGGCAATACTAATTTGTATTGCATTAGAATTAATTATTCGTTCTCAACTCTCAAGTCATACCTATACATTTTCTCAATTTGTAAATTACCTAAGCACATATATGATACGTTTGAATTTCGATTAATTGTGAACGTTGAATTAATATCGAAATTAGAATAATAATATGTAGTTGAATGTAGTATCTATATATGTTTCTTAACAATAAATGTGCACCTAATTGGTTTCATTGATCACGACAGCGACAATAGACCATTTTTACGAATTACCAATAATAAATAATAGAAAACATTCTACAAGCAGGATATAATATTATAATGATAAAATAGAAAAATATAATAAAGTATTCAATATTAAAATATTCTGCATTGAGGTTTAGGAAATGTAGTCTTTTTACCAATTGAAGTTATTTTCATTTAATAGAACTCTTGCGAAGCAAAGTTCAATTAAACGGGAAATGCTTACACGACGTGTATAAAAAAAGAAAACAACCATGACCTTTTACGGTATTATTTTATTTAAAATCATATGAAAAAAAAACAGTTATGTTAAACTTCAATTTTATTCATAGAAAATATAAATAAAAAACCTAGTCGAGTATTCATGTTATTTTAAAAAGATGTTAAACAAAGGTTAATGTCCACTAAGAACTCTTGGTTGAAATTTTAGTATTTTTATATGTACCTAAATTATAACGGTGACAATAATTAATTTTTTCATCATACTATTTTGTATTTATTCCAATAGCTAGTTTGTCTCGTCAATATTGATATATTTTACAATTATTTTAACTGCATAGAAATATGATCGAAATTAAATGGTATTATTTATAACTAAGTCTGAAAGTCAAAACAGAAGCGTTTACTTGTGTTTTTACGGATCAAAAAATGATGTTATTATAATATTTAAATTAATTTATGTCATAGCTATTTTTTTTGTCTTTTTTTTAACCAAATAAATCTGTTAAAATCTAAATATTTTGAGCGGCATGACGATGACGTTAGGATTATATATAATAAATATATAATATATAATAATATTGTTCGACAAGATTTTTTTCTGGATGTTATAAGTTCAATGTTATAGATCCAAACACAGTTTCGTCCTTAAGCATTTGTTTAAACCTCATTAGGTGTAATAAATATCGTAATAACAACCGAGAAATTTAGGTCCAGTATGTAACTATATGTATAAAGTGTACTTAGATCTAATTTATATTTTAAATTTCAGTTTAATCTTAGTCGTTCAAAAAAAAATACATTTCTAATCAAAGAAAGGTCGAGTCTATTAGCATGAAAATATTGAAATAAATATTTATCTATGAGATGTATCTTTAACAATTAAATAAAACACAACCACCCATATAAAGATGAAGATAAAAATAATTATAACAAACGTGTTATTTTATTTGTATGTATGATGTATCCCAAAAAAACAACTTCGCTAATTTTGTGAAAAATCATTGCTAAGTAAATATAAAATAAATTATAAAATGTAAATCCATCATCGTCGTTACAAATAACTCGTTCGTAACGTGTAACGATCTAACAGAGTTCCAAGTGTTTAGTTAATAGTTTTTTTTCTCCGTAAAAATTACATTTGAGTTGTATAAAAGTTTACTAGCTATGTCTATGTGTAATGTATTTTGTTTACCAATGCTTTCAGGTGAAGATTCTGAGGTAGGTACCTCTTAATTGGGTAGGCGATACTTATCTATATATCTATCTATTAGGTACAACGTTCATCATCAATAAGCACAAGACTTCGTTCAGTGTCAAATATGTCTTATATTATATCTGGTTGACTTGGAAGATTGCTTATTGAAATGTGTTTATAGTGACTCTCTCGTGAAACCTTTTGGTGGCGACAACTCGCAAAGGTTACATTTAGTATTTACCTATTTGTTGATTTATATTTGCTACCACTTTGGTCGGGTATCGCGAATAGTATGGCGTGCTTGATTTCATCGACTAGCTGTAGCTGGGTTGTTACTAAAATAGCGAATATGTCATATACATTTTATACCCAGTGATTCAGCAACCAGGATCACCACTATTTTTGAAAAAATTGATGTATCTAAATCAAAATACGAACGAGTTACTTTTGAGTAATTGAAATATAATATTATATTATGACAAAAATACCCAGAGTTGGTGTATTTTTTAATTTTTTTTTTAAGAAAAAAACGCTTAAAACCTTGTTTTAAACAATTTAAATAAATTGCTTGAGTTTTAAACAGTATATTTAAAACAACTTAATTTTAATTTAATACGTTATTTACTTATATGCCAATATGCCATGTATACTATATACCATGTAACTATTATATGTTTCACTGTTTATTTATTACTTATTTTAAATCATAAAATTATTGGAAATAATGGGTAATTTATTCAATAAAGTTTAAAAAAAAAATTAAAAGGACGGTAATAGATATAATTATTTGATACTTTAACTTTTTTTCTGAATGGTATCTATTATTATATTTTGTTAATAATAAACCAAAAAAAAACACAATATTCACTTGGATTTTAGACTGTATTAAATATATATTATGTTTTATTTGTTTTATACAATTAACAAAACGTTTAAAACAATTTTTTTAAATTCATGATTTAAACTTCAAAACATTGTGTTTTAAACATAATAACCCTGCAGATATTACCTAACTAGACAAATACATAAAACTGGTTTTACAAAAATATTTAATACCTACATAATATTATGTAATACCTATTGGATCTTTTAGGTAATTATTAAACTTTGGAAATATTTACAAATTATTAAGTATTGTTGGATTAAAATTAACTAATAAAGTGTTCAAGTAACCACAGCCACGATATCTTTAAAACACATTATCATGAACCTATTTTCTCATTTTTCCTAGATAGATATTCAAAGTTAAAAAATGAAAATATCTCTAAAATTACCTACTACTAGCACGCACGCCTCTAGCCCCCCCCCCCCCCAGAAAACAGATCAGCCCCCTCGCCAGGCCCCCCACTGAAAAATATGTACGATATGATAAAGTCATAATACATTATTCAAATAAGAGCCACATCAAAGAATTTATGAAATATTCCTTTTTGGCTTTTTAGTTTTTAAAAATTTTTAATTTATGAAATACTTTTGTATTTTCAAAAACTTGTGTATTAAGTCTTTGCCGTTATAAAAACTGATATAAATATGTAATAATATTAATATTTTATAGGGGCGTGCAACGCGGCGTATCAATGCGTCGACATGCAACGCCTGACTTACAGTCTATTTTTAAATAGGTAGAAAATAAATAATAATATTAAAATTAGATTATTACATTTGATAATCCTATGATTGTA
>NC_042495.1:116983677-116990297 GCF_005508785.2 Acyrthosiphon pisum
AGGAAAAAATTTACTACATTCAATAAAAATGTGTTTGAAATTGTAAAATAAGAAAAAATCTTTATTTATTTATTATTACCTTATTGAGTACTAATTACTGATGAAAATAAACAAATAAACGTATCCCAATCCCAAATCATTGCATTAAAGATGATTGAAACAAATTCATCTGTTCATTACTAAACAAATCCTTTAATTTATATTTATGAAATGTAGGTAAGTAAAAGAAACATAATTATTCATTCACAAAGGTATGTAATATTAAAGTCATTAAAGTCAATTTATCATTTTTGTATATCATGTTATAATTATGAATATAGTTGTTGAAGGTCTGTGAATAAACATTTTCTTACATATTACATAAGGTACAAAAAAAATATTTGACATTATTCTTAAAACATTTTTAACTATTCAAAAGTTTGTATATATTATCTGTTTAGACGTTTAGAGCATACAAAACGTAATATAAAACGTATGTACTAAATAGCTAATAGCTATATTATGTTACATGATACGAAAATATTTATATTTCATTTAAATAATATCAGCATTTGTTGAAACAATTTTAGCCCATGTAAAAAAAATATTTGCCCCACTCTGCCCCCCCTGGAAAAAATTCTAGTGTCGTGCCTGACTTCTCGCTTGAATATATATTTAGAAATATCAAAATTTTCAAAGAAGTCATCTAATCAACAATTTTTAGGAAAAATGGGCGATTTTCAAATTAAAAAATCAGTTTTTACTTAATTTAGCTACAGGAAACTCCTTAAACGGTACAAGTATAAATTTTAAGTATAAATATAATAATGTAGTCCTTTAAAATCAGAATGATATTCTCATTAATAACGAAAATAAAACTGGAGTGTGTATGTTTTGTGAATAACCCCGTATAGTGTATAATATATAGTGTATTATATATGATCTATGTGTTACGTCGTATACCTATGTATACGATTTAGTGAGTGCGTATACGCGCAGTGTCGTGTATGTTGTTTTTCGACCTTTGAAGTTTAAACAAAACCGGTCACCCATATAGGCCATAAGTCACCCCCCAACAGTAACACCCATCGTGAATATTCAGTTGTCCGTTACAGTTCGTTGATCATATAATAATACGACGTCGTCGTGCGACCCGTGAACAAGTGAACAACTTATGCCTCACAATTTACAAAACATATTATCACCATGAAAGGTTCATGGTTCGATCGATTCGTATGATTATACTTTAATCCAGTTGTGCGCGTAAAAGCTTCGCGCTTGGCTATAGTATCATTACGAGGTCGGAGTCGTTACCCATATTATATTAAATAGGTACGATTATTGTTTGCCCGTAATAACTCTGCATGGCAACTCGTTGGAGATGACGTGTCAGGGGATATTTCTAAATATTTAATTATCAATATAATATTATATCGTGATGTGTAATATTGTGTGTCATCCAATCGAGCTTCGTCTAGTTCGTAAATTCTACGTTGACAAATATTCGATTTCTCAGTACAATAAAATATTAAACTCCGTAACTGTGTAAATGGGTTTAGAATTATAGAATATCATAGAGTGTTGTCTTGATTGTATTCGACACTCAATGGTGGTCAAAAGGGAAGTGTGAGATGAGGGGCGATAGATACCCCGTGACCTTCTTTTTATAATGTTTAAGATCGTATTCTGATAACCATACATTTTTAATAATTATAATTTAACATAATTTAATAGGTATAGTGCACGTTAAAAAATCTGCAATATCCCCCGACCCCCTTGACGAAATCATTTGACCGCCACTGCCGACACTATTACGAACACTATAGATTTTAACACGAATTTAATAACTACTCATGTTGAATAATACATTTATAATATTATACATAATTTTATTTGATTCCGATTCTTTGACGTATACCTATATACCATATTATTATTACAATGTTCGATATAATATTATACACGATATAGGTAACAATTGCCGTGCCCTAATTTCCGACAGCCACTTGGCGAGGTGTCGGTACGGTTCACCATTTCGTTATATTATTATACAAGGCAACAGCTACGCCAAATGTGCCAATAATTGTACATCGGTTGTCTGGGGGATACCGCGGCTGCAAAGCCCTGTAAAGATCTGACGGTAAATCGCCATATATAATGATATAGATGCGTATGCCCCGTCGCGGAACTATCGCGTTCATTCGACTACGATAATAAATTATACAGCTAGGTACCGTCGATAATTCGATATCCCGGTGGACGTACGGCAAATAATCTGTTTCTGTAGGTGCGATTTCATACAGTAGGTAGGAACCTACGTCGTAAGTGTATTATAATATGCAGTGCGGACTGTGCAACCGCTGCAGAGTACGATTATAATAATATTATCCGGTCTCGACCACGGTAACACTATCCGACCGATATATTAATTCGTAATATATTTTACTGTATCAATAATAACGGTAATTTTCCATCGAAAACACTTCACGATATAATGTGAAAACCAATTCGACGAATCGATAAAACGTAGAATATATTTCAAAGAATTTCATTAGCATTCGTATATTATTTAGCTAGAGACACGCGATGCAACAGTCGCTTGATTTATTTATGTACATACCTACAGTATTATAATGCACTATAATATTTCATATTATCATTATAATGTTTTTGGTAAGTCTTTTTACATATTCAAACACTCGAACTACAACTCTGGAATACAATTGATTTCATGAAATACGATACCAAGAAAATAAATGCATAATAAAACTTCAGTTATATTTAAATAATCTGATTTAATGTTCTCGAATTAAAAACGAAAAAATTATCTCTTTTAACTTGTTATATCAGTTTCAAACATTCGACGATAGCATTAATTATTTTAGATATTTTTTTTTTTTATGGTCTCTAATTAAATCATAATGGTAACGATTAAGTAATTGTTGGTTCATAATATACTTAATTGAATAGCATAATTAAATTCTTTGGTTTCCGAGAGATTAATAATACGTAAAACGAATGCAAATTAGTCTGCACAGACAAATTCAATTTTATTTTCAGATAAATATTTGTTTGATATAGACTATTATAACTTGGATTACCTACATCACGGTTTGAATTTAATACCTGCACATAATAGTTTACACCGCACTAGATTTGTATGATGTAAAAATAATATTTCACATTACAAACGAAAAAAAAACCCTGTTGATATTGATATCAGTCATTATTACACTAGATGCGCATTTTTATCATCATTATTGTTATTAGCAGTTGTAGTAGTAGTAGTAGTAGAAGTAGTATACTATTAGAAGAAGCGTATTTGTAATCAAGTAAATTTGTTTGTCTCGCTTAAACCCTCGACGTAATAAATATATTTACTTTATTTACGAAAACTAATTCATCATTGTTCTTTTATTTTTTTTTTTCGTAAATAAACAAAAAGACTTCAGTTTTATTGTTTAACTGTTCGGAGGATAATAATAATAATATTATATACACCTACAGAGTACAGGGCGCCGGCGACCAATATACAACTACTGGCGGTGGACAATGATGGATGTATACTGTACGAGGTACAAAAGTACTTTTGTCGTATTTTATTTAGGGAAATCGCTACAGCGACGGAATTGCGAACATTTTTACTGATTGCGTTGCATTGACACGAAATCAACTGGCGTATTGATTATCACCAGACATTTAGACCCTATCGCCGGAGTCGGTGTAATAGTATAATCGTTCGATTTTTGCCCGGCGGTAGTCCCCTTTGGCTGCGAACGAACGTCGCCCTCCGTCCGACGTGTCCTTTACAAATGGCGCGCGCTGTTAATTTCGATATTAGTTTAATTAAAATGCTCGTTAACCACGCGCTCGCGGTTCGGTACAAATTATCCCGTGAATTATAGGTAGATCGGTATGTAGATATACCGGTATGGTTGCACCGCCATTTGTTCGCGAAATGTTGTACGGCTGTGCGATCGCGCGCGGCAGGACGCTCGCGCCGGCCACGGTACCGTATGACGCTAATTGAAAACCATTCTCTCCGCGAACGGGTCCGAAAACGTCAAGCGCTGTCGTATTGCTCCGGTACACTCGCCCGTTCGGATATTATTGCAATCGTTTAGGTATGCCAATAGGCTATAATATGTAGGTAGTAGGTACTACAATATATAGCCATTTTTATTCAAATCGTTCTGACGAAACGACACTGCAGCGGCAGCCGGTGGTTTTTAAAGAAATTATAATGATATGTTTTTAAACCGCTTAAATTGGAAATGGTAGGTTAGAGTAGTTGTTGGCGTTTGAAAAATTCGTAAAAAAAAATCATTTTTCCACTCGTGTTCACACTTTACACCGCGTACACGCGAGTATCGACGTTATTACGTTAACCGACAAAACGGTCGAGGATTTTCTGTTTAAGATGATCGTCAATTTTTTATCACCGTAAGTTTAATATATATGTTACATTTCTTTGAAATTCGAATAGTGTTCCTGATAAAGCTATACAGAAAGAAGACCTAAATCAAGAAAAAATTGATTTATACTTTACGCAAGAGTGCCATGTTGACATTTGGGTACTATCTTAAAAACTGAGAAGATCATTAATAATTTCACTTGAAAAGTTCCCATTCATCACTTTTTGTTGTGTTTGTGAAACAAAAAGAAACTGCGAGTTTTTACTAAAGATATTATGCCTTAATATATCATATAAACTGAATTATAATTTCAACTCCATTAAATGCATTTATTTTTTATCTTGTAATTAAAACAATATTTATAGTACGGATACATAAATATGTGTTTGCAGAAAATATTATATATTTATACAACAAAACCGTACCAATTAAATTAGTTTGACGATAATTTCTGAGTAGTAAGCATATTACATAATACATACATAATATTCTAAATGATTCGATTTGATATTTAAAAAAAAATAGTCTAACAGGACTTAATAAAATTTTAACTTTCAAAATAATATATACCAACTCCTATAATTTACGGTTTTAACATAAAATTGACATACCACAGATGAAAAACATTGCTCACATTTTATAAATCAAGACTTTTACTATTTCTTATTAAATGTTGATATATATTATCATTTATACGGTCGTTTTATAATATTGTATTGTATTTGTTCTTGTAAACATTTATTTTTTAAGTTCTATTTCAATGAATATATAAAATTTCATAGACATTTCAATTTTCATACCGTAAATATATTAGGCGTATTATTATATGTGTTTCTTTATAATTAAAATAATTTGAATAGTATTATTGTAAGTCAAATTTGTAATTGCAGATTAGACAAGACGCATATATGGAATAGAATTAATTTGCAGCTTAGCAAGATTCAACACATTGCAGAAGACCTTTCAGAACTCATAAATAATGCACTAACTAATCTCAGATTAACTAGCGAGTTGATATCAAAATGGTTTATGCATTCATATGCGGTGGCATTTTTTTTTCGTTCAATTAATTATTATGTGAGTATAAAAGCAATTAGCAAATGAACTCTAAGATAATTTTTTCCCGTCCATAATCATGGCAATAAACGTACAACAATATGGCTGATATAAAAAAATAATAAATCATATCCGCATTTAATGCAAATTATGATCGAGACTACGATTTTGCATATTATTATCTATACAGTCACGTAATTTATAATACTGTCCCTTGCAATTTTATTAGGTACAATCAAATCAAAAAAGGTGGGTAAGTGGATGTCGCTCTGCTGTACAGTAGGTTACAAATGGATCACTGTATAATGGACAATATTAAATTTGAATTCAATGATATAATATCACTGTATAAGAAAAACGATTCTGAGTGGAGACGGTTTGTCAGTCTAGGTATTAGACATACCTATTATAGGTATACTTATCTATAGTATTAAAAAAAAATTGACCTATAATAGGTATCAATAATAAATTCGAATTAATCATATCACAATATCCATTAGGTGACGCGTTATACATCAACAACAAACCGTGGTACTATCATAGATATATAATAGTATACTTTAGAAGTTTCAAGTACCCGCAAGTAATATTATACAATCACAACAAAATAACTTAAATAGTTATTCCAGGCTTTTTAATATGTAATTTCGTCCAAAATTTGAACTTAAAATGACTATAAAAATAAACTGTGCTTATGTATTTCTTAGAATTTTTGGTAACAAAATTAAATATTTACGTGAAATCTTGTTTTAAATTTTCAATCCTTAGATATAAAAGTTGAACATTTTATAAATGTTTAACTACAAAATAATTATTCAATTTTAAATTTGATAAATTTTGTCAAAATTTCAACTTCAAATGCTTATAAAAAAAAATGTGTGCCTATGTATTTTTAATATTTTACAATTGCTATTGTAACAATATATCAGGAGCCTTGCATTAAATTTTCACGCATTTTTACCAAACGAATAAAATTTTATTGATATTTATAGAAAAAAAAAATTAAAAAAATTGAAAAAATGACAATGTCCGTAAGCAGCTCAAAAAGTGTCAAGTTATTTTCAAATTTTTATCGTGTATAGAAAATTCTAATATAAACATTCAGTGAAATTTTCAAGTATCTACAGTAATTCGTTTTTTAATTACAATAAAATAAGAAAATCGTTACGT
>NC_042495.1:116990397-117008730 GCF_005508785.2 Acyrthosiphon pisum
AACCAGGTTTTACATTGCGGGGTGCACCACCAGGTTAACATTGCGAGCGCCAAGGTATTCCGTGTTAAACAGAGGTACACCAGGATAATACACCACACGGTGCACCGTTGTGGTTTGTATATCTTGGTAGCACGATTATACCGTCCCTGTGCGAGTCGCTCGGTACCGTCGCCACATGGTGATAATTCGGTAGATATAGTCCGTCTGAAACGTCGTCGTATGAGTCAATAGACTCTCCAGACACGTGTTGATGCTTAGACGTCAGAGTATCAGTTCCCGCCGCGACGGTAGCCAAAGTCGTCTGACCCGTGGCTGTTATACTAATTATAGTCCGCTTCGTCTTAGGTCCACTGAAATTAGAAGATTTACATTTCAAACCAATGACATAAAATCATATTTGGCGAAGTAACAAACGAAACCAACTGTATGTAAAAATGTCTGAGTACACTATCTTAATAGTACCTTATACAATATGACCATTGTTTTGTAAATGTGTGCGAAAAGTCTCGAGTCGTACGTGTTATGGTATGTACCTACAGCCATACGAGTAAGCTGTAGGCATACGTGATTTATAAACATAAATTATAATAATTTAAATAAAATCAATATACCTATATTATTTTTCGTAATCAACGCATTTAATAATGATAATATGTTTTTGAGTTTTTATTTTAAAAATATTAAAAATTGAATAATTTCAGACTTAAATTCTTCACTAAAAATGTATGTTGGTTTTTTCAAGACAAAATAAAATTTTCAATATAACTCTTGAGCTATATATAGAGATGTTAAAATACGGTATTTTATTTTTGTTTTGTATTATACCGTATTATACCGGTATTATACCAGTATTATACCGTATTAAACCTTGCAGTACCTTAAATTATAGGTAATTTAACAAAGGTTTTAACTCCATTCTTAAGTATGAAATTTGAATTATTTTAAAATGGATAAATTGAAAAAATGGCTAGAAGGTCAGAAAACATTTCAAAAAACACATAACACAAGAATTATTTAAGACCTTATTCACCAAATTAATATTTAGTCATGTTACCACGATGTAGGTACCATATGTGATATGTCCATATACATAGTGACTAGAAATAACTTAAATTTAATATATTTTAATTACAATTCACATTTGACATTTCATAATAAATTATATTTTTAATATATCAAATGAACTTCATAATAAATTAGGATTTGAGTAGGTATCAAAGGTAAAATAATAAGTTACTAAAATTGTATAAATATTAAATGGCAACAGCCAATAAGCTAATGATTTGATTGCAGTGTGCTTATTAAATCATTATTTGCATATCAAAACAGATAATACCTACTTAATTAATTAAATTAACTCTAACACTTCATAATATGAACATTGGCCAACATTTAAAAATAATATATATATATATATTATATAAAAAAAATAAAAAAAAAAATTATTAGATTTGTCAGTAAAATGTTCATCATAATCATAAATAATTGTATCCAAGTCATTTGATGTTGCTCCTTTATGATTTTTAAATAATTTTTGTATGATAGGCATGTCAGTATTCTTGAAAGCAATAGGAGTGTTCGTACATGTAAGCAAATGCTTTGCCATTCGCCAAGAGTTATATGCAAAAGTTTGACAACAATAAATACATTCATGGCAATCTAATTTGCCTCTTTTCTGTAAATGCTTTTTAAAATGTTTGTCTACCATTTGTTTTTGCTTCGATGGCCTACCCATTTTTAAGCTTAAAAGTTCAAACTATCAAAACAAGAACCTAGGTAACGCAAGAGCCAAGAAGACACTACTAAATGAATAACGATTATTATTTAATATTTATTAACCTAGAATAATATGATAATAATATTATGAATTACGATTAATATCAGAATTACTGAATATACAATAACGTCAATAACAATAAACAGTTTGATAAAGTCGATAAAGAAGAAAAATACGCAGCTATGGATATTTTTTAGAATGAGTACGTAACGGGACGGTAAACATGTACGAGTTGAGAGCTGCTGCTCAACACCACCAAAAGTTGGTCACAGGGAAATCACGACACACGACAGGGTAACCGTCGCATACCCACTCTTATCATTTTTCGGACAACTGCTTATCACTTACATGTTACAATAAATGATAATTGTTTTTATATTGGTGTTAACTCGTATTAAATCGTGGTAATAACTAAAAATAACGCTTTTTTTTTTTTTTTTTATACCGTCTGTATAAAATAATTTTATACCATATGTATAATACCTCGTATAATACAGTTTTATACCACCGTATAATACAAACTCACATCTCTAGGTTTTAGTCTGACTTTGTTGTCCCTAAACTTGTCGATATCAACTCACGACAAACAAAAGTAGACTAGTAGTAAGGCGTGGACCGATTGTAAATAATATATATTTAATCATATTGTATTAAACGTTATTTTTTTCGTACTTAACGTTTTGTCGAAACCGCCTGTATCGCTTTAAAAATCGTTACCGACGCGCACACTTAAATCGTAATTGATGATTTCTTCTGTGTAAGGCAAAAGCGTTGATTTTGAAATAAACTGATAAGCCGTGATACTGCAGTTCGGGCTATTTGGCCACCGCACACCTTCGAAGCCCGCATCGCCGAAGTATGCACCCTCGAACCGACCTACTCACCCCCAATCCGACGCTAGCCCGATCATTATGACGGTATTATAGGGTAGCACCGCTACCACACTGTTTAAAGCGATAATCTAACTGCCACTTTTTCGTCACGGAATGGCCATCGATCCGTTTATTTTGATAACCCATCGTTTTGAGTTTAGGCAGTTAAAAAACGAATTACAATACCGCGCAGTATTTTTTACAAAATAATATAAACGGTCTAATAAAGGTGAAACAATAATTTACGTATGATATAGAATACAATGGCCATTGACCATACACAATAATAATAATGACACGTGTATAAATAAGTGGTCAAACGAACAATGGCACTTCACAATGAATTGTGTTATATTTGAGTAATTGGTAATCAATAACAATTAGTGTCGTGAATCTAGCAGATCACGTTATACGGTTTACATTTAAGACGTCTCGGAGTCGGGAAATTTAGGGACTGCGAGATTATTGACAAGTGGATTAGGGTGAGATATTAGACGATTGTAGAAGCGTTTGTAAAATAGTTAGTTCCCATACGTCGTACTGGGTGGATTTCGATTTGAGATTGAATGAATTGTACGAGACATATACATATAATACCATACTATGGAGATTAATTAATTAATCTTTTTATCGCAATATAACTGGATACTTAATTTGAATTTTATTGATGTTGGTTTTTTTTTACGTTTCCCTATTGTTTAGTTGATAGTCATACTTTCGGATGAGTATTTGATTGAGGATTTATAAAATATAGATAATAAGTTTGATATTGATGTGCGTTTATTATTATTGATACAAATGTTTAGTAAACATAGTGATGGTGTAAATAAACTATTTGACAATATCACGCAGAAGTTATATTTAAATGTATACCAACATATACAAAATGTGGACAAGTTGGTACCACTCTGCTGTACAGAAGTTGTAATGGATGTGTTAAATTTGAATACAATGATAAACCATTGTATACGAAAAACTATTCTGAGTGGTTAGCATAGTCCTTATAATATTATTAATTTTTATTCGTTGCTGTGGTGGTAAACAAATCGTTAGAAATTAAAATCCCAATTTTAGCGGTTTTTCGTAATTTGTCGGTAATTTTTATCGACGCTTTCTAAAACTACTTGGAATTTTCAATTATGACCTCCCAAAAGTACCAACTAGGTTCAATTTTCTATCAGAAAAGATGCTGATTTTAAAATCGAAGTATGCTTACTATCCGAAATGATGTTGACAGAAAAAAAAACACACATCATTGTATAACCAATACATTCTTTTGCTCCGCTTAGAATCTAATATGGAATTATTTGTGGTATACTTGTATACAATGTACTCAAAAATCTATAAATCGCATAGTGTAACTTTGTATTTATCTTTTCATTCGTTATGATATAAGTTATAACTTATTCATTTTTATTATTATCTAGTTAATAATATTATATGCAATATAATGTTAAAATTTAAGTTCGGATCATAACATAATTTTGTAGATTTGTATGATTAGTATTTTAGATAGATATTAAATTTACAAAATAAAAATTTCTATTGGTAAATATAAAATTATTTATAACTTTTGATGATAGTATTTTTTAGAAATAGTATTTAATTTTTTCCACTAGTGTTTACTCATTACTTAATATTACGACAATAAATTGGCAATAATACTCTTATGTAGTAATTTATTGTAGCAGGTATCAGTGTAAACACAACAACATAATATACCGAATTTTGTTACCATGAGTCGAAATTATTGAAATGCAAATTTCTTTCAACAGCTTTAACTTAAGTATATAATATATGGTTTGTAGATTGATCCACAGTGCAATGTTTAAGTTTATTTTAATATAATTGTTTTCTTTTTAATTGTAAATGATACTACTCTGTTTAAATTTTTGATGATATGTTCTTGTATCGATTTTACATTTTATTATTCTATGACAGCCGTTCAAAATTATTATCACATTCAAATGATTTTCATTAACTGTTATCATTTTATATCACAGGTGTTTGTATTTCTTGTTTGGTTATAAGATTTTCGTTCAAACTTTAACGTGTTTGATTCTCTACGAAATGAAGATTTATAATATATCAAATTATGTTATTCACCTCAATTATTCGTTGTGCACAGTGCACCGACATATTAATATCATATTTTAAATGCATATCATGTTATAGGTACCTATTAATATAATTTCATGACGGTTAAGGTACCTAGTGAAATTTGTCCCTTGAACCGTAGTTATAACTTATGCATAAACCTGCAATATGCATGCATGATACACCTCATAATGTATTTCATATTTATGTATTATTTACAACTGCATAACGAGAAAATGGTTAAACCGAAGTTTACATTTTAAATCTTTTAAATTTAAATGTTCCTTCAAGGTATCCATTATGAAAATAATATATTCAATTTTGGATCCTTAGTAAGTTTATCAAATGTAAACACACTCTCTGAATACTGCAGGGTATAGTTAGATTTATAAGAGCATATTTTAGAAATAAATAAAACATGGACTCAACTTGGGCACAACTAATTCTGTGATTTACTAAATTTATTATTTAGCGTGTATGCAAAGTCGAAAGATACAATTCTAGGCACGGGTAATTATATTTATATTTAAACTGTTTTGACAAGATAATGTAATAACACGTCATAATAACAATATATAAATTAAGATTATTTAGCTTATGATATTTTATGAAAAATTATTTATTTTTAACAATATTTTACCTGAACACGCAATTATACACAACAAAAATGTAAAAACAATGTGTTAACAACGATACTTAATCGCTCCCAAACACACATTTACCTGTATCTCGTGTTTCCAGCAATTTCACAGAGTAGGTACTTGTTTTTACGTGTAACCGCAACTAATTTAATGATCATTATTTAAACTTGCTCGCACACTTCTCAGTCGCATAAAATATATAATATTATTATATACTTGTTTGATGTTAAAGCACTGCAGCGTGTGCGAACAATGTGCTGTGTGCACGAAAAATTATTTTTCGACCGTTAATACCTATTTGAGAATTAATTGTATCAACCGTGTGAAGTCTTTTATTTATTCATTACTCATTAGGCTCACCGCCGCCCGTCCGCGGCCTAGTAGTCGATCGGAAGTTTTGATTGAATTAATTCTCCTTTTAACGGCATCCGTCCGTTGGTGTGCATTGGAATATAAATTAATTTTACTATGGTTTTGAGTGTACGCAGAAGGATTTGATTGCTGTTTGCAGAGCTATCGAAACGGCGAGTGGGTGATATACGCACAGCGATTCCCCGGGCGCAAAGGGTACAGACGAACGTGATTTCGACACAAAGCCCCACAAAATGTAGTTCCACCTATAACCGGTAGACACACAATCCGGATTGATATAGCGTTATATTGGTCAATTTACGTAAAACGCTCCACCGCTCCTCAAAGTGGTGTGTATATATTATTATAATTTATAATATATATTATATAGGTTGGTCATCTCGCAAATTCAAGTGTCTTTCCGCGAATCATTTCGTGAGCTATATTAAACATTCACACCCGACGAGATCTAGGCCAACCCGCGACTGGCCCTATAAAACATTACGACTTTTCACTTTTGTCTTGTTGATAAAAAAAAATCACAAGGTATAAAAACGGGTTCGCGTATATTATCGTTGCCGCAGCAGATAGATAGAACAAACGATTGCCCAGCGTCAAAAGTTTTGCGGTCATAGGTATTCATGTATATGGAGTTGTGTTCTATTTTTTAAGGTTGACTCTCCTTAAGTGGGCCCGGCGGAGATCGGACCAGAGAGAATAATTCAGTCGATCGTTTTTACAAAAAAAAAGTCGCAGTGAATGAAATTTGACTCTAACTTCAAAACTGCGTACACTGCGACGTATATTTCACCAAATTGTTCGGTTCGCCCATACATTGAAAACTGTACGAGCTAAAATAAATTATTAAAAGTTTTTTTTGAAAATAACCGTACAAAAAGTTGTGCAGCAAAAAAACCACTTATGTTTTACCAGCATTGCGTTTTACAAACGCCGTGTTACCTATAACCTATATAATAATTAATAAATATAAACTTAATTTTTAATATAATATATCGTGAATTTGTTATTTAGTAGGTTCATAATAATACAACAGTCATAAGTTTAACCAAATTTTAACGATAATGAGATTCAAAGTAATATGAGAAATGCTAGTTTTAAGAGTGTATTATAATAGTATGATTAATTGAATAACTTAGGCATTAAGTTTAGGCACGGTGCGAGAGTACCATCAATTTGCTAACGTATTATTATTCACAATTCAACACAATAAGTGTTGTTTTGTACATTTTTTTTTTTATATTACAGTATAAGTTAATTATGATTTTTGGATATTTCGTATTTAGATTTATTAATATAACGCATATTTAACACGCTATACCGTTTCGTGTCGGTTAACAATTTGTCATTCTAATTCATTTCATTTATGCGCGTACATCCGAAATACTGTGGGTAATTATTATTATTTAAGCCAAATAACTCGGGATATTCAAAAATAATAAGCCCTATTGAAATTTGTAACGAATGATAACTACAGTGTAAAGTGAATTCGAAGTAGTTCGAAGTGTTTTCGTCGCTGTTATAATATATTATTACGGGGCTCGGTCGAAATAACGACAGCTACGCAGTGGGAGTGACGTTTTGGGTCGTCAAAAATAGCGGAAATACGTCCCCAAAAATAGCGACCAGAAAACGGCACCGCGATTTGTTGAAAAATAATGTTGGATGCCAAAGTTAGATATTATTAAAATAAAATATTTAATACGGCCTCGGCGTATGAATTGCCGACGGCACCCAAATTCTTTTCTTCAAAACGATCTTAATAATCTCTGATATCTCACTTTGTGCTCATATTAAACTACTATACAATATTACACCCACGGTGTGTATAAAATATGATAGTGTAATTTATGCATTCAAGAAACAAATATTAAATACAGATGAGTTTTGAAATTCCACATAAAAATTATATTATCAATAATAATTGAAAATACGTTGAGTCTATAATAATATTATGTATTGTACGCATATAAGATTAGTTTTTGCGTTTTCGTTTAAGAGCGGTGTATAAGGTATTACAATTATGTAAAGTTTTAAATGTAATTTTCATAAAATTGTAATTAATGGTTGTCATGCGTTTTTAAAATATGCTTATCGGCTGAATCTATTAGCGATGTAAACTACTTTTTTAACTGAGTTATGTAATAAGGTAAAAAAAAAAATAAACGATAAGGACTGTTGGTATAATATTATATTAATATGTAAAAAAATATACGCTTAGCAAACCACCTTATAATAAATCTGTATGTAGTTAAATAGCTACATAAAGTCGATGTAACTTAAGTGAAAATAAACGCTATTTTCCCGTGTGTATTACCAATACTATATAATTTAATGGCACAACATTGTATTAATTTGAGAATGCAAAACGAGCTTTGTGCATTGTGCTTTAAAACAACAGTTGCGAGTAATGATATTTAAAGAAATATAATAAGTAGCTATATAATACGTCGTAATGTAATGACATCATATTTAATCTATTCTATTCTTGTCTAAGTCATATTACATTCTTTACCTGTAGGTGCCTGTGTTTTTGTATGTAAAACTAAACTGTGATATTATTTAAGAAAGGTTTTTGGTAAAGCGTTCAAAACAGTTTTTTTTAGGCAGAAACCGATTTTATAAACATAACATTATACTATGTAGGTACAATTATTGTACTGATTCAATACGTTGTATAGACTGTGCATATTATATGATTATGCAATATTGTTTAGAAATAGTCTTATAAAAATTTACTTACACGTAAATTAGTTCCTTTTGTTCTAAAATATTTAAATTTAAAGGTAATTATTTATGTCTTCATAGTTCAAATCATCAAAATCTATACATGTTTATCAATAAATGCTATTACATATTACGTGCATATAATGTATTACACTACTTACCCATAGCTATTAAACCACAACTATAGTACGAAAATATAATAATATTTAGATTTCATTTGAATAATTTATTTAAATAAAAAATAAATATTATGTTTTTATTCCGTTATAAGAACCACAAAAAAAACATTTTGTATAGATAATAGTAAATGTATAGAAAAAATTAAACTATACCTAAATCAAGAAATTGTAGAGTCTGTATATTCATTATTATTGTTATTAATTGCAACCCGATAAATTATGCAAGGCAACTATTAACTAATACGAACGCCTATTTTTACACTATTTTATAATGTCGTATTGGAGTATTCTCTAAGTTCACTCAATCTCATCTTTCAGTTTTAATGTTTAAACTTTAAATTGATTATTTTTATGATATATTTTTAAGTCTTTTGACGCTGGTTGAATCGTTTAAGTTCGGCACTCGTCAACTGTTCGTGAAAATGTTAAGCCCTCAGACCATACAATACGGTCGTGGAATTTGCAAACTTGGTACGGCGGTGAGTGACAAATTAAGAACTTTTATAATTTTATCAAGGAAAAATATATTAAGGGCTTGGAGCATTTTTTTAAATGCCGCGTCTTTTGATTATCTCTCTGGTAGCATTTGCATAATAATTGCTTCACTCGTTTAAGCAAAATATATATAATATAAATACAATTCGTTAAGTACTGCTATTTCACGTTATTTTAGGGTTTCCGCTAATTCGTATGTTAAGTACCTATGGTTGGATTAAAATTATTAGACTGCCGAAATTTTAATTTAGTTTAATGCTGAAAAAAAAAACTTACTGATATACAGCCGATATCAGGGTCTTGGCGTTCATCGCTGCACTAGGCCACAGGATTAGTCATATACATTTTAAAGCAACGATAAATAATTGTATGAAAAAACGATTTTACAAATTGGTCTGTTATTTACTATTTATATTATACATTATGCAGGAGCAAAATTATTTATAAGTGTATATTTTTACTTTTGTTTAGTTTAAATATACATAATATATTTTTTATGTGTATTATTACGTAGTATATACATTATACATTATACCGTTTTGTGAACAATATTTATGTGACCATAAAAATGGACTTATTAGCATTACAGTTTGTATGTATTGATTTATTATTTATTAAATTACGATATAAAATGCATTATTGATAATAAAAGGTTCGTGGTATTGACATTTTTATTACAGATAAAATATGAAATGATATGTATGGTATTTCGAAAAGGAATTCTCTTAAAATATAAAACAGAAACGATTACAGTCAAATTGAATGGCTAAGAATTTTGACCTGTTATCGTGAAAACTTACGGAAACCTTGTCGAACTCGTAACTCAATAGTTCTTACTTCTTATACGTGTATACACTAAAAAAAGTTTGAACAAGTTTCAAATACGTTTTTGTCGAGATTTTAAAACGTTTGTAAGTATTTTCGTGGTACAAGATAAAAAAAGAAAAATAATATGAACATCGTTCACTCATGCTGGTGTTCGGGAAATGCTACTTTGAAAAATTGACATAAATTTATAGTAAATGTTTACTCGATAGAAAAAAAAGAGTATGACGTATACTTCCCTCGTATCAGCTAAAAATATTATATTATGTACAATATTGTTTAGTCGACAATGGTCGGAAGCTATCGCACTGCGATAGGAGGTCGTGGCTATATAATTCTCGCGTGCAGCTTGATTGGCATACACACACACACACGCGAAAGTTACACATTTCATGTAATGCGTCAAGTCCTCATGTAAAACAGAACACTTCGAAAATAAGCGCAGATGCGTTAATACCATAGCTGAATTGTATACGGGAAAACGTGTTCTCGGCTGCATACAAGGAAACCAGGGAGGAGGCTCCCTTGGAAGGGCTTAGTTCCCTTCAAATATATCCTAAGTATATCCAAAAGATTTTCACTTTTGACGAGTTTTTGGTTTTTTTTTTATATTTAAAGCAATTTAATCAATTCTATTTTGTTTTTATTTTATTTTGAACGACCCTCTTAATAGCTAGAGGTACCTATCTAAACAGCTGACCGATAACAATAAAAATAGATGCACATTTTCATTGTTTGTTGTAGTTGAAATAGTTTTATAATATTATGTAATATCACATAATTATATTTATGATAAATGGTAAGAAAATATTCGAAACATTGTAACAGTGTTTGCGAGACGGTGTGTGATTTTGAAAATTAATTTTCCTATTTAAAACGAACATATTTCTCCCAAAATTTGACCAAATCTCCAATCACGCGCGAGTACACTAGTATATTATTATACTGTCTTATTCATAAATATTTGAGAACTTATCGTTATCCACCATCATTACAACCCATGTATTATAATCTATAATACAATGTACAACGTAAATTATGTATTATATATAGATACATTCATACAAATATATATATAACCATATTATGTAGTTTAGTTAAGCTCAAATTTTCCACAATGAAATGCTCCAGTATTCGTATAGGTACGTGTTTATTTATAACATATATATATAATAATATATTTAAACATACCTATAAATATACGTATATATATTATTAGTTTTCAGACGAGTATTCTGTGTGTGTGCGTCTGTAAACACGCGTGACATTCGTGTGCAGTCTACTGTGAACACGCCGCGTGGAGATGATGTCCCAAAGAAAATATGTGAAAGCGTGTGTGTGTGTGTGTGTTTGTGTGTGTGTGTGTGTGTGTGTGTGTGTGTGTGTGTGTGTGTGTGTGTGTGTGTGTGTGTGTGTGTGTGTGTGTGTGTGTGTGTGTGTGTGTGTGTGTGTGTGTGTGTGTGTGCGTGTGTGCGTGTGTACGTTCATCGTTTATATTTGCGCATATAGTTACCTCGGAGAAAACGCCGCCGGTGTGTTATGGGTTCGGATAAAACGAAGACGCACTCGCGACAACTGTAAGTTGTATAATAATATACGTCGGGTGGTTTTCTTCAACGGTGGACGTATTCGACACGTCATCTGGAAGAGTATCGAATTAACGTTTTTAAAAAAATATAATCGTTCTTACATAATATTAATCGAACTTCGTAGTAATCACGAGACAACCGCTTTTGAAAAAAAATATAAGTTATTACCAATTAAAAATTAACGGTAAAGTGGTTCTACTTTACGTTTTCTCCAGTACACGGAAAAACACTGAATCACAGCAGATACGTTTTCAAGATAATGTTAACAAAATGATTTATAAAATATTTTCACGATTTCCGTGAAGTGGGTAAGGTATACATTTCGATAGGTATATGTATTATATAAATTTAAGCCTCTTTTAATGACATGATAAATATTATAATATTTTTATTTTATATTCCGAAAGATAAAAAATCTCTGAGAAATAGAGTAAATTAGAGTAGCTAATTAGTCATATCTTATAAGTATTTTAAAATAAAGTGGTACAGGAGTACTCACCCTAAATGTAGGTCAATTAATCCACTCATTAACATTTTAATTAATATTATAACTACTTAATTAACTATTCATTCAAAATTCGATTTGAATACAATATTTATGAAATTCTCAGAAAAATATTCTGCTCAAGAGTATGAAATTAAAAACGAAAGTCTGTCATTCAATTCAAGAATGTAAAAAAATTTAAAGTTGATAACGATAAAAAAAATAATGAAAATATAATTTCTTTTCAGAAGTGATGGTTTTTAATGACTTAAAATAATGTAAAACAAATATTCTTAAAAATGTTTGCACTTTTCGAGGAAATGAGTGTTTTCCTTAAACCGACCACCGTCCTCTTAAAGTATAAATACATAAGTGTAAGCTGTGAAGCTGCCAATGACTCAAGAAAACATAATTTTCATCCACGTTTTGACGTAAAAAAAAAAAATTATTACTATATATATTGTAAACCGTTTTTCACCCGTTTGTGCGTTGAAAGTGTTTTATTGGTAGTGACGTTCAACCCATTCCGCCGTGTCCGCAACATCCGAAGAATATTCGACGAGTCCGTATGTCCTATTCGCTGATGACGTTATATAGACAAGGCAATTAGTTATTGATTTTTAGGGGTTGAGAAAATGAGTAGCGAGGTAATTACTCAGAGACCCACATAGGACTTTTCCCTCCCCCCCCCCTCTTTGCTCCTATACAACAGTTTTATATTACGAGCTACGAGTAAATTTAAGGTATACCTATATATTGTGTGCGTTTATTTAAGTAGCATTGTTTTTACGATCATTTGCAACCACCGGATTTACACCACCGGATACACGTGTGGTACGTCGATAATCTCATCGACGCGAAATGGTCTACAGTGATTGTCCGAAAGAGTCAGCTCGTAAAATAGTACATATTATAATAATATGTCGCAATACCACCAGATATATCATACGAGACGTGTTCGTGGGATATTCGGGCCGTTATTTTCAGTGCACCATCCAAACGCGAGTGGACACGAGAAAATATATAAATATTTGTATTAAAATATTATTATTATATAATTGTAATATACAGAGTGTAACAGATATACCTGATGCATATACCATGTAATCAATCAGGTAACTTATGTAATTACTTCTATACTTCCGAATCGGTTATAATTGTTAGTTTTATATTAAAATAAAAATGTTATATTGATTAGAACAAAAGTATTATTATATAATATGGTTAGTAAATTATATTTGTTAATTGAATTTTCTGTTACATTTTGTATACCATAACATGAAATAGGGGAAGGGTTGGGGCTCCCGGGTGGGGGACGAGTGAACTTTTTAAATTTTAAAACATTAAAAGATAGAAAAAACAATTGTATATAACCTTCCTATTCAAACTCCTTAATAATAAAATAGACGATCCTTTCCTCCTAAGCAACATAATTTAAAAAAAAAACAAATCTAACCCTCGAAATAAATAATTATTTTATAAAAAACCCTATATTAAAAATTATATGTCTTGTACACCTATAAATATTATATTGTCTAGTGGAAATTAAGTAAATAATTTAGATTTTTTTTCTCTATCACTTAATATCTTAATACTTATTATTATAAGCTTTTTATTTTATCTTTATTTCCCTTTATTGTATAATTAATTTAACATGTCACCTTGAATATATTATGTATCTTTAATATTAATGTATATTTTTTTTTTTATCTAATTTATACACTATGTATTAACGTCCGTTAAATAAATAATAAATAAATAAATAAATAAATATACACCAATAATATTATACAATAATATAAATTACAAAAGTCGACAAAAATCATCAATTATTTCTTCAATTATTACACATTTATACGTGTGCAGTAAAAAGCACTAAGCCTGACGTTTTAATCCTGGTCCAAATTATATTTTGTATTACAATAATCGTCGGGTTTTCAAAATTCTCGTTAGTTATTTACACCACGTATTATGTATAATGTATATTATGATTCTACCTGTCAACGCAGTATTGTGTGTACGTTACGCAGTTAATAAAATAATAAAAAAAATCATAACATCGTCAGAGCTATTGCAAAAGTTACGTTTTTAACGGTAGAATTGAAAAAAAAAAATATAAGAGAATATAAAAATATCATATTTTGTTTATAACACTAACATATTAATAGGTATTATTGATTATAAGCATATATTCACCCATAATATTATGAACGCATTAACGATTATTAAACTGTATATAATAGGTATTGTAGTTTATATAAAAATAATATTACATTTAAGTACCTATACCTATCTAATTATTATGAAACTATTTTGTTGGTTTTTGGTACGATTTTATTTTATACCCCGTAGGTTAGTCAGTATACGATTAAATAATATTATTATATTTAATATTTACTGAGGCCTGAGAGGGATTTTATGTGAGGGATTAACACGGAAAGTGGAATTCAATTATTTTACGACAAAATATATCATATTATGGTAGAGGTATGTTTTTTTATCATTGGATTTAAAAATACTGATAAATACTTTACGTTTTACATAGAATATTATAAATCACGTGAGAACTAAATGATTTTAATTGTAACCAATTAGATAAAAATTTGAAGTAAAATCATAAATAAGATAACAATAGTAAAACCATAAAGATGCATTCTAGAAGAATCGATATGATTATTAGCTTAAAGTTTTTCCAGGACAAGATTTTTTTAGAATCAACTATAATTTTAATCGAAATAATTATAATGTATATTAATAGCAACAATTAAATACTACATAATATTTTCATCAAATCTCAGTAATTGTAAAAGTATTTATACACATTTTATTTTAAGTAAGTTTTAAAGTAATTGTCTCTTTAATAAACTAAGGATTGCTATCTATTTGATTGAAAAAAAAATAACATAAGGTTATAGTGCATGATTTGTGGACCACAAAACGTCGTTTTTTGTTTAATCTTTAATAGTTATTTTAATTTCTCAAAATAGATACCTTTTTTTGGATGTTGAATAAAAAAAAAAAATAATACGACATAATACGTAATAAATGCACAATATAACCTATATTTTCAATTGAACGTGAGACAATTTCGACGAGCGTCTGTTTGAAGAATCCGTAAATGTAAAACTGAAAGAAAAATTATTGTTATTTACATAGATAGACGCAAAGAACCCGGTTGTCGGTATACTACAAATTGCTGTGTAAACATAATATCATTAGTACCACCTTCCATTTGACCGACTTTGAAATCTATTTTTTACGCAGTAGTCTTTCAGTGTATAAATAATATTTATGACTTGATCAATTTAGTTTTGAAGATATTTCAAGTCAGTATAGCATTATGACACATAAACCTTATATATTCATATGGAACCAAAATCGTCAATTTCAAATTATATACGAATGTTATTTTTATAATTTTGTTCAATCAGTTATTAATAATGGTATATTGTTTTTTGGGGACAAGCACATAATTCTCATGTTATTTCTTTAAAAAACATTTTAACACGAATAATTCAATTTATTTTTAAGATACCTAAGATTATAAATAATGATTTTGTTTATGACTCGTTACATTTACCTTATATTACAAATTTATATAATACAAATGTTCTAATTACCTTTGATAAATTAAATAATAATATTAATTATGATGTACCTATCACAACTCAATTTTAACTTCAGCACACAAGCTATGTTTATAGGGGAGTTGTAAATCTTTTTATTATTTTTATATATATTATTATATTAATGTTCTGTTTGTTGATTTGCTAAATAAATATAATGTTTTTGTTATTATTATTATTATTATTTAAATGATATAATTATGTAATTTATTCTAGAGTAAAAACTTCCGGAACACAATATTTATGTTATATCTATCATTATAAATAGAATAAAAAATAATTATTTTTGTTGTACTCCATTAAACTAATTAAACATTAATACATTATGTTATATTTTATTGTCGTATTATTTATAATTTACCTATATGTATGTAATATGTATGTATTAATGACTTATTTAAGATAAACCAGTGTTGTGGATTTTAAGAATAGATCTAATGTTGAAAACAATCAATAAGGATTAAATTATAAATATGGCGAACAGGAATGTTTTATTTATTAATTTAATTATTATGTCTTAGCATCGTAAATGTACTAAAATCGTAAGCTATTATCATAAATTATTAAAAACTTGTATTGAATATTTAATTTAAAATTGTATAATATTCAACTGGCTCGAAATACTGCGTACCTAGCTCATTAGTTATTACGTATATTAGAAGTCGTTCATGGTGTATTTTATATATTGTATTATTCCATATTATACCACAAAAGTTTCACGTTGACACACAGAATTATATACATTATAATAATATATCATATACGTATTCAAATCGTTCGTTTCCGTTTTTGGAAATAAACTCCTGACAGCCGCATAACTCCATTATGTCGACATTTCGAACAAATATTTTTTTCAGTGATTTTAATTTTTTACATTGTCCCGCACGCAGATGTATAAAAGCAAATAACCGACCGTAACTCATCACTTTAGAATTATATAACGCGACTGGTCGTTTTTATTCAATACGAAATTTAGTGTGTGAAAAGAGAAAAAACGTATACAACCAACGTCATAATATTGTTATATCGCAATAATTGACCGATGAAAGGGATCGGGAAAATGGTGATAACAATAAGTGAATATAAATAATACAATAATAATATAATATAATAATAATAATAATAATAATAATAATAATAATAGTAAAAACAAGGACGTTCGTGTTTCGTTTTAGCGCGCCGGACCCTTAAAACAATTGCTGGAAAACGTACACCTTACCTCGGTATAATAGAATATTATATATTTATATTACTATATTATGCAATGCACTATTGTACCAGGTGCGAGTGATTGTCTCACCCTGTCATGACCACGGTCACCACCCGTCAGCGCGTTTATATAAACGTCATGTCGTTTTTATGTATTTTATTTTTTACCCGAGACGCTCGTTATTTTTCATTCATTATTTGTGTTTTGAAATAATTATTATAATGTTTAATATTATATAAGTTTGTAGTGTACCTATACTTATATTATTATAACTGTACGATTTTCATTCATAAACAATTGAGCAAAGTTCACTCGGCGAGCGTTCTAAATTCCTGGTTTCTGAACGTCATTTGATATAACACAATAAATTATAATTCCATAATATACAATCTATCACAGTAACTAGGGACAATAAATAAATACTCATTACTATCAACAGTCGTAACTATGTACTGGTAACTAACGGACGGATGGACAAACAACGGGGGTATAATGTGTTCTAATCATACTATGTTTAGAAACCTACAACTAGGCAATACTATTTACCATTTTATTTCGATCATATTATCAATTGTTTTTTTTTATTTTTAAACATTTAAAGCGAAGCTTATGAGTAAAATATTCACCATGTTATATCACACAATGTTTATCTTGCCATGTTCAAAACTTGCAACGCCTGAAAAATGTGCAGGACATTATTGGTTCAACGTGGATATACCCATAGGCGCAATGATTTCAGATTTTGACTCGGAGTGGCTTTACATATTTCAATAAAAGTGACCCATGTGGGGGTGGGGGAAACAAGATGCCTGCAAGAACTATGGAAACAAATTCTACACTAGTTGAATGGTGTGAAAAATAATACCTATAATAAATAAACGCAAACTTGATAGAGATAAATTAGTTTTCTATTTTTATTAAAAAAAAAAATAAAAAAGATTTTAAGAGGACAGACCAAGACGAATACAGTAGCGACGGTCGATGGCAACGACGAGCAGCGGCTGGTTCGTGATGTCGTGCGCGTTGATGGTTGACGGTGACCAATATAGACACTGAGCTGGTTAAGTGAGACTTGGTGCCGCGTAATCGGCGGTGGCCGCGGACAAGCAACCCGGTGGATTTGGGATTACCGAGGTCGAGACTTTCTGTAATTTTCGCACCGGTGTCGTACCTTCGACCGCGTCTTCGGCCAATGACCACCGCAGAGAAGTCTGTTAAGTAACGGTTAAGTTTCCGCAGGTCCAGTGCCCCTAACGTCCGTGTTCCTGGTACATTATCTCTACCATTCAACCCGTGCTAAATTCTCCGCCAGTTCCGTTGAACGAGTTTCCATCGCCGTCGTCATTGCTGGTAAATTACCTCATCGACTCTTACAGCAACGCTGGTATCATCATCTTCCCGGACTGTGTTGCTTAGCGGTGCTTCCTCAGAAATCGTAGTGG
>NC_042495.1:117008830-117011514 GCF_005508785.2 Acyrthosiphon pisum
GATCTACGGGCTCCGAGTGCTCCGACCCTGGGGACAGTGCGTCGCCACTCGAAGTCGTATCGCTACCGATGGCGGACAGAAGAAATGTAACGACTGGTACAATGTTTTCGTCGCTTTCGTCCTCGTAACTTCCGTTCATAATACCGACAATTATTTCTTCGAGAATCTCGAGTAGTACGCCATTTACTGCATTGATGTTATAGTTAACAGCCATTTTTTCGTATGTAGAATGTAGATATTATACGTGTATCGTTTGATTGAATTGAGAATTGCTAATGAGCTAAATACATACCTTCCAACACAGATACCGATAGATTTAAAAATCACCCAGACGACGACGAGTATTCCTAGCTAGCGAGTACGTACATAGTTCTCATCGGCATGCAGCATTAGAATTTTGAACTCGTTTCTTTTGCTTAAGACCAATTATTATTCAGTTGCAGACTTGCGCACAATTTACAATAATAAAATAAGGACGTAATATAATTATAAAATATTAAAAATGTGACAATTCGCTCCAACAATGATAGGAAATAATACATTTTTGGTGATTTGCGGCTGCGCAGAGTATACAATATTAAATTATACTTTAAAAGGTGGTGACGATTTGCGCCTATGCCTATGTAATACCATTGAAAGTATTTATAATCAATGGGAAACGAAACAGCGATGCTCGCACGAAAAAATATATTGATAACTTTAACAACAGTATCGTGGTAGGTAATAGAACAGTTTCCTTATTATAATATTATTGCCCTTATGGCTCAGAATGATAAATAATTACAAGTATATAAACACGCATATTATGGGATCGAGCCGTTACGTCAAAAAAAAAATATTACAAAAACACCTTTACTATTTGAGCAAAAAAAAATATATAAAAATGCCACAAATCGGTGTTCACGAAACGACGTACGGTACAGGACAAATTCACGGAGGACGTGTTAAATTCATATTATTCGCGCAACCGGCGTTGGCGGCTTGCGATAACCCGCTGTGCAATCTACATATTATAATATTATATAACTCACATACGACGCAAACGATACAAAAATAAAATAACACAAAATATAGACGAGATTGTGTTGTGCGTGTATGAATGTGGTGTGTCGACCGATGGTGGTATGGTAGGAGGTGACTATATTGGTTACCGGCTCCGACATTATTCATATTTAAATATCATAATATTTGATATATTATCACCAGAGGAAATGGGATATAGGTTTGTCGATAAGTAATTTTTTTTTCAAATTATATCGTTCTGTCTGTACGGCGACTCACAACAGTAATACATTATTAGTCCTTAAAGTATTATTGTGCGGACACACGAAATAAAACTAATAGGCAATAATACTTTATTGAATAATTGCGCCTTTACGTATAATATAATAAGATATAATACCTCAGTATACCGTCAAATACTTATAGTATTCCACGAGTGTGTATAGAGAGAGTGGTTGAAAACAACAAACCACAGAATATAGCGTACTCGAACAGGGTAGACATTCAATCGAGGGAATCGCAACTTTGAGAAATATTAATATTTTGCTATACGGTATAGCTAGGATGACCTGATTGGTAATCATCGAAGTCAGGTGCAGTCTGCTGTTCGAAAAATACAATAAAATACTGTTACTTAAAATAAATAAAAAAAAAAAACGTCAAAGCATAATAATATTATACCTAATGAATTGTTTTTATTTTTCGAAACCGACGACCACCACGACGTCGAGTTTCGCGCGTCAAGACGATAATCATCGTCGCCCTGTATATAGTGAAATAATATTTGGTTAGTAGGCCGACGTGTGTATTTATTATAATATAATACGCGGGTCGTGCAGTCGTGGACGTAATACGAAAATATTGGACGTGTGGCGTCGGCGGTGGCGGGGCGAGGAGTGACGATTACAAAACCGTTTCACGTTCGACACGTCGTCGTTTAGCCCGGAGGAGTGTCGGCGGCGGCGGCTGGAAAGGCTTGAGGCGCCCGAAAGGTACCCAAATCACGAACGAACGACATTCAATCAAAAACGGAGGGAAAAAAAGAAACGAAATGAAAAAAGAAATCGTCGAGAAAAATAGATACCGGCGGTCCGCGTGGCATATTTTCCCGCGGAAACTTATTGTCAGCGATTCGTTTATATACGGGCGAAACGTGCATATATATGTATTGTGTGTGCGTATGTACGAATGGTGGATATATCTGGCACGTTTTATATTATATGTATATAAATATATATTTGTGTTTGTATATATATATTTATATATAGACGAAAAATAACTAATAATACCGGTAAAAATAAAATATCGTCTAGTCTTCGCGGCTGTGGTGTAAGAGTTCTCTACCGATTTGACTTTTTCGATTTTTTGGACCGCGTACGGAAAACGTTTAGTTATTTATTATTGATATATTATTGTTTTTTTCCGAAAGTCCAATAACGTATTTCGAAAAAAGTAAAAAAGAAAACACTATCTGCGTGGGATATATAATTTAAATGGTTCTTTATATAATATTATATTATACAGACTGCTTCTTCTGTTTGCCAAATTTATCTTTGTTATTATTAAATACTAGCTGCTGATCCAGCACAGATATCATTAAAAAATATAAATCATACAGATACTATGACGCCGGCCGAATGACTTTTATGAAATAAAAATTGTTCACATATAGGTTACTTTGT
>NC_042495.1:117011614-117029245 GCF_005508785.2 Acyrthosiphon pisum
ATGACACCAAATCCTTCTTTCTAAAAATATATCCCAAAAAATATGATTAAGTGCATGTCACCTATATGTATATAATTAGGGCCCGGATTTATATGCTCTAAAAACCTAAGAAATATGCACTAAAAAATATGTATTTATGCACTCATTTTATAGAAATATATAACTTATAAAATAAAAAATATGCAAAAAAATCGATTAAAAAATTCTTTTATTTTCATTATTTTAGATTCTGAGTGGAACGATGAATGTATTGATTTTACAATGATGTGTGTTTTTTTATTTTTTTATTTTTTTTATTTTTTTATTTTTTTTGTGTCTGTGTACACGATAAGTAGTCGAAATAATGCTACATGTACCCAGTGCCGCATTTAGACATTTTGCGCCCCGGTGCAAAAAAAATTGGCGCCCCCTAAGCTCCGGTGAAAAAAATTGCTTCCCTCTAAGGGGCCTACCCACGGAAAATATGGAAGATAGATCCTCATTAACCTTTTAGATTTTGAGCACAGAAAAGAATATTTTTTTTACAATGTGTGCTTTTTTTACAAATATTGTATATATGCAAAGATACATTTGAATTTATGTCACCTAAACCTTGCTTATATTTCATCATATAAATTGTTTTTTTTTAACATATTTAGGTAGGTTGTAGGTATTTCATGAATAAATAAAATAAAACTATATAAAACTATGCAAATTAATATTAATTAAAAAAATGTCAAACAGCATAATACTAATATACTATAAATATAATACTGTTATTAAAATAATTAAAATTATACAATTTATTTTAATAATTCACAAGTAAACATATTTCTGGCCACAACATTTTGGCGCCCCAAAAATACTGGCGCCTGGGGCAGTTGTACCCAGGGCCCCCCTTAAATGCGGCCCTGAGTGTAGGAATTATATTATGATTACAAATAATATATTTTGTGTGAACATTTAAAACATTTATTAACACACGAAACTACGACGTGTCATTCATACAAGAGAATTATTTTATAGTTATGAATATTATGATTATCGGAAGGTTGATAAGCGTAACATTAAATTCTTATTTATAAACAATAATGTACCAACAACGCACGTCACGTATTTCGATTAGACAACAAAATATTCTACGTGTTACCTACATAATCGACGGGTCCAGATAATAATTATGTCAGTCTAAATGAGAACATTACTTAGCTATAATGCTATTCAATTCGATTTGAAGAGTACGTTATAATATTATGGTGTTGAGTTGAACATTTCCAAAAGCATCATATAATAATTAACACCGCCTGTACCATTGTCTTATTGTAATTAATAGTGTACCGACTACGCCAACGTACCAAAATAACTTGTAAGTTGTTGAGCAGCCCATCTTCATCTACCCATTTAAATTATGCGATCCTTCATTATCCTTACAATAATTATTATTATGATTATCCTCATGAATACTATAATATTATATTAATTAGGAAGAATATTATATACTACATGTTTTTTAAATTTATATTTAAAAATTATAGTACGGAAACAACATTAATGTATTACAATTTGGTAATTTGTAATAATAAGTGTCGGAACGTATCTAAATAAATTCATGTATATATATTTAAATTTATTGTTTACCATAGCCGGGTGTCCGGCTAGTATCATAGACTAGGACCTAGGCACATATTATATACTCAATATCATTCCTGTTTTGTCAAAATCGAACTTTTTAATTGAATAAATATTCCATTAGGTATAATATATTATTGTATGTTAAGTATGTGTATAAGCATATGTATTAATCTTAGTAAAAAAAATGTAATATACACCAGAAAATACTCGTTTAAATTTTTATTTAGATACCTACATCGGTTATTAGTGTTTAAACTATTTGCTAAATAATCTAATATAAAAAAGGGTGGTTCTCATTTGAAAAAAAAAAGGAGTTTGTATCACCACTTTATAAATGGTTTAAAAATTCTAAGTATTCGAAAATATGGTGTTTAAGTTTATTTGAAAATTCCAAAAATCAGATTTTGTTTATCTGCGTATTATTAAATACACGAGGATTTAGCATGATCGAGGAGTCAATCAATTGTTATTATCACACTTTAGCTGATTTGTAATCATTAAATTTTATTTCAATGTCAGTGGACTTATAGCGGGAAAAGTTAAATGGATACTTACATTTTAAGAAAATAATATGATATTTAAAATATTATGGGCTTCTCTTACTTTCTCTCCCTTTCAATTAAAGTAAAAACCTAAACAAATCGTTCTATGGTTAAGACACAGTAATATATATTCTATTTTGAGCAAAAATGTGGTATAATAAGAACTTTGAACATATTTGAAAACAAACTTATTTTTAAAACTACAAAAATGTATTAAATTAGGCAAATATAGGACATTGAAATGATCACTCGGTATATTTCTATTGGATATGTATCATAATTTACAATAATTCATAATGAATGCATACAACGCATTAAGAAAAATTGTGTGGTACAGATAATAATATAATAGCTGTAACGATAGCTTCATTAAATAATTTTTTTTTTTTTATTGCTGTTAAAATCGTATTAGAGCATAAAATCGTTTGAATCTGAAGCCTTTTGTCAACTGGAAGTAGAATTTGTTTTATATTTCGCTATGAAACAGACGAACTCACGCGGAATACAATCTTGAATTTATCAAAATTAATCAAAAACTAATTTTTACTTTAATGTACACAACAATTTGTCTTGCATTCGAGAAATAATCATAAAATCACACTACACTTTGATAGTGACATTTATATTATATTTAATAAATAAAAATCACGTTATTTCAATTCACTAGCAAATATAGTATACATTATGTTTTAATCATCCATCTCAAACCGAAACCAACCACGTAATAATTTCATATCATTATTTTTGGCGAATTAAATATATTATTTATAATATTTGAATATATTTCTTATTTTTAGCAGTGACAAAATGATATTGTTTTCACCGACCGAGCGTCGAATTATTGCATAAACTTTCTAAGGAAATTCAGTTTAATCAATTTCATAGGTATTTAAAATATGTACCCGTTATTAGATTTTCATAAACTCCCGTGAAACAAAATATTTTAGAACACCTAAATATTAAAACATGATAAAAATTACATGTGTATAATTTTCGATATCGATTAAAATAAACTACGCAGTATTCAAGAGGTACCCATACTTAATTTGAATAATTTGAATATTTCAACATATAATATTCTAATTTGTTTAATAAAAATGTCCTGTATGAATTGTATCAAATGATTTGACCTAGAACTATGATAGTTACAACTACAATATATACATAATAAAATATCACACTTAAGCGAAAATTCGAAAATACTGCGCAGATTGTTCGTATTTTAAGTTTGCTAAAAAGTTTATTTTTTTAATTTGATTTTTTTTCAGACCTTTAATACAGCTCTAAGCATGGTTCGAATCGAGTGAAAACGATACGAAAAAAAAAAACTTCACAGAAGGTGACCCATCTGGGACCTATATTGTAACGATTACACGGTTAATATCATGTATACTAAAGTATCTAATTTAACGACTCACTGCGCCATGTCGACCTACCTATACAAACGGATTTTTGTTCGAAAATCCGTACACCTCGATTCTCTTACACGTCGTAAGTACTATTATTATTACTATATGACCTACGCGTTCAAACTATGTACTTACTAATTATATTATTGAGGTAGATACTCGCCCACACATAATTCCATACCGCTTTAAGGTTGCAGTGGGTATGTTTAGTGGCAAAACATTATGTGTTATTATATTATTATTACCGTTGTGTTGAAGCATTTATTCGTGGTGGGAAATCTGTTTTAACCCCGCGGTTCACGATATGCGCGTCTATTAAACCGGAATACTTGGCAATGGTGTTAGAGAATTTACACTCGGCGCATTAAGCAGGCCGATTTGGCCGACTCTCAGAGTCTTAGAGCGTTGTAATTTTAAAACCATAAGTCGCGACTTAAGACGTTTCGCTACAGAACAGGGACTCGCTTTACTGCTGAATTTACCTTTTGTATATTGCGTTAGGTTAGGTAACATAATATTAATGTATATTGTATATTTCCTTATATAGGTAATTGTAATTTAGAACGAAAAATATGCTCCGCTTAGGAAAATAAAAAACATTACATTTTTTTTTTTTTTTTGTTCTAGAAGTCTATACGCGTACAAAATTCACGCTAGCAGATGGGTGATAATTAAATAATATTATGTCGAACACTCCGACCTCCAGCATACGATGTCTATTGAGAATTCATGAACATTGATGTATTTATGAAAACAAATTATCATGATTCGATATCATTATAATATTATTATACCGATCATAATGTTGTTTCAAAAAATTCATTTTAAAGACATGTCATATACCTAGTTATATGTTATTACTTCATTGGTGAATTGACCAAAATATTATTATAATAATTATAAATTATATTCTAGTATTGTTTTGTATTATCATAATAATTAATTATACTTTATCTATTATACTTTCATATTGTACAGGGTGGATAATGGATATATATGTACCATATATAATATGGTATATATATCCACCTTGATATTGTAATATTATTATTATTTTAAGAATGTTTAAACTGAAGTATTCTGGCCAGATAAATTATAATTATTTATTTTATTCTACGTGCGTCAGTTATCTGACTGATACACGTAATGTATGTATAATGTATACAGGTTGATCCACCAAGCATGCTCACCCCCATTTATCCTTCAATACTGAATTTATTTAAATTTTAATTTCGGAATTTTTTAATATAATCAAAGACAGTTTTTTCAAATTCTTGAATTTTTTAGTACTACTTAAGGAGTGTCAATTCAAACTTCTGTTTTTCAAATGAAAACCCCCATTATTTGCAGTGAATTATTTAGTGGATAATTTTTTTGAAAATGTTGATGGCCCACCTAATTCAAAATTTGAATGAGTAGGTTCTTAGTTATTAAAATGTTTGTACCTACTAAGGATAATTATCTTTAAAAATGGGTTTACAAAAATATAAAATAGACATAATATTGGAACTAGTATTTATTATACTTTGGTAATTTTAACAAATTTTAAATGTTGACAGATTAATATTATAGACTAAAATGTTCAAATCATCATCGCCCCCATATCTTATAAACCCATTACCTCGGATCATTGGACTTTTTATCCTTAGAACACAAGTTAAATAACTCAACAACTAATCGTTGGAATTTTGATTCTTATTCTGATCTCAAGAATTTTCAAATATGGTTTACTACATTATTGAAGAAGGAAAAAAAGAGGGCAAGCATGCTTGGCGAATCACCCTGTATATAGACAATTTTAACAAACACGCAGATTTTCAAAAGTTTTCCATGACGTAATAATAATATACTTCCGCGAGTGCATACGAATGTATAAAATGGTTCACTGTGGATGGGAGGGAGGGAGGTAGTGTTTTAGTTTGAGTTCGTACAACCTAAACGTTTTTAATATATTCAGATCTCGCCAGCTCACATTTGTGCCGTTTAAATGTCATGTTGGCGGTGTGTACACACAAGTTGCTGCAGACATGGCGTCGGTAGGTATGAGATACGCTTTCGTCACTGTAAATACTGCACTGGATGACGGGGTCGAGCTCATTAATTACCACGTTTAAGTGGAACAATAATTCCGCCTGTGCTCCGAGTCTAGAAACTTACCACCGCGAGCGGGTATGTAACCGGATTTCAACTTCGAGCTCATATTTTATATTCAATGCATTTCGCTCGTAAATAAAAAATCAGTTCCCTAGCTGTCGCTGTTTTGTAGGTACTATTATTTGTCTTAAGATCGTGACGTTGCATTCTTCTATATTGTATGAACAAAAAAATAAAAATCATCATAATAAAAGAATGACTATAAAATATTTAGAGGATTAACCATAAAAGAGCACTTGCTTTTCTCTTTTATTTTTTTGTTTATTAAATAATTTAATATTTTACCCTTATATACTGAGTGAATTTCAAATTGAGACCGTTGTTTTTAATATTTATGAACTATACTTAAGATAATACTGAATATATAATTAATACATTTTACATTTTAAATTTAACAAACTTGTTAAGTCGTTAGCGATACGTTGCGAAACCTATAGCAAAATATTATAAAAATATAATGTAATTAAAACGTATGCTTTGTTATACAAAATTTAAAAAAAAATAAATATCTATTATCGATACCAAGGGTACATTTAATTATTGGCCATTATAAGATAAAAATTCAATTGTTTACGAGGCGACGGTGTGATACTTTATTGTAATAATATTTGTCAGTAATCGTTGTAAAATAATACAATTTAATTCGTCGTTTTTTTACCGATTATAATATACTCACGTTCAATTAGTTCAAAGTCATAATATTATAATAATATAATATATCAATATCATACAGCCAGTGTTTCTAATATTTATTGGATAAAACAAACATTATGAAGTTAATGAACATTCTCAGATCACAACATGCCTAATAATAATTATTATTTATTGTTACCTAAATGTTTCAATGTATAATAGTAATTCATAGTTACCTAATGTGTGTTATGATGCGTTTATAATCTTCGTTGACGACGCGACGCCACTGAACCGAATTCGATATTCTCGCAAAGCTTTTGTTGTTCGAACTTGTCACTCTAGAAATTCGCCTACAAAGTATAAAGAACTTGTACCGAAATCACGGATTTTATGATTATATTTAGGAATATTACATTGGTTCAATACATATTAAGTACACGAATATCAAAACGCAAAACTGTTTCGCTGTTTATAATATTATATCATATAATATTTCGTTTTACATCACAGAATTGCAAGCCACGCCTAAAGGCTATAATAATAACCGTTCGAATGACCGATAATATTATACCAGTGATTACAAATAGGCATTGAACAATTTGCGTACCTCTCAAACGGTTATATTATTATTGATGTGCTCGACTTGGTAGGATAGACTACGAGTGTTGTTGGAATAATCGCTTATGTATTTGCAAAAAACTTAATTAAATTAAACGATGAGCGATTATTGGCAGTCAAAAAAAAATATAAATATATAAATGTGAAGAGTGTATGGCGTGACCGAGTTGCTTCAGAAAGAAAAGTCGGCTAAAGGGTGAAATTATAGTCTAAATTAAAATGTAAAAAATAATATTAGCATGATCGAGTATTGAAATTGAAATTATTATTTGGACTCTAGAACAATATAATTTCACAGAAATTAAAAACAATGCATGAATGTTTTTTTAGAAAACAATTAAACCAATGATTTGGAAATGTTTTAAGTCATTAAAAAAAAATCACATTAATGCTGTAGCTGGAAAGTATAATATGCGATTAAAAGAAAACAAATACCAAAACATAGATTTAATATATTTTTATCTTAATTAACAATTCAAAATGTTATGGTAAATATGTGTGTTGGAATTTAGCTATATCATGAAATTATATAAATATACTTACTTGTTTTATACCATTACCGCAGTCGACAGGTATATAATCGAAATTTAATCTAAATAGTTAATTTAGATTAAGTTAATCGCCTAAATCTTTCTTCTTTAATGGAACTAAAATTAATAACATATACTTATAAACATTTGGGAGTCATTTTTGGGCACTATATTATCGTATATTATTGTGACCAAAAGTATAAAAAAAAATATAGTAATGACATATTATTTGCAGTGTTATCTATAGAGGAGTGATGGGACATCTTTTAACTATTTTTTTTTAATTTTCAATTTTTTCCAAAAACATCCATCCTTCACCCCATAAAATTATATTTTGTAAGAGTATATTGTGAATTGTAGTAGTTTTTATCAAAATAATCTGAAAAATACCTATTTTATGTTGACTCTTGTGAAATAGATTATTTTACTATGATACATAATGATTATTTTCTTAATTACAATCTAACTGTATACATTTTCGAGTTGATGGTATTTTGTAACTTTACCTGTTATTAATAATTTAATAATTTGTTGTGTTTCTGATATTTTTTTTAAATATTTTGCGGTAGAAAGTCACTATACCTATCATTATGTTTTATCATTATATTACCTTTTTAATATATCATAATAATATATTAGGAGTTTAAACTGTATTTGTATTATCATAATTTATGTATTTTTATTTAAACTACCTCTGAATATTGTTAACAATTGATTAAATCAGTTTTTTTTTTTTGTTCATTTTAGAAACATTTTTGCAATAACAATTATGTACCTACCTAAGTAACTGCTTTTTCTTTTGTTAATTAACATTCTTCAACTTAATTTCAAATTTATATTGTTAATATAATATTATTATAATGTACAATGGATGTCAATTTTTGTTTTAACAATTATTTTGTTTTTAAAATGTTTTATGATATTCATCGATTTTTTAACAATCCCCGCTCCTCTATTTATTTTGAGCCTTTTCAACCATTACGTATTCGCATACTCGGCAATTAATTTATCATAAATTCAGTAGGTAGCAACTTTTGTACACTTATTGATTGTAATAATATGGTTGGGTATACGACGTCATCCAAAAAAGTATAAAACTAGTTCTGATTCGTATTCAAATTTGGGAACATAATACATTTATTACTAAACCGGAATTTAAATATAAAAATTTACAACAGTCGAATGGATCGTGTCAAATAATATCCCATCAATAAAATAATATTATAATATTATATTGTTGTGTTGGAGATATTTGATGATTGTAATTTTGATTAGTCCACACAGTTTTCGCATAAGTTCGCACGTCTTAGCGATAACTTCCTTGTGGCGACACCATTTCAGACGGTGACTTCATTGAAAAAAGCATAGGTACATTTCAAAGCTACTATACTTTATCGTTTTTGTAGAAACGTCACATGAAGTGGCCGGTGGCTGAGAAACTGGTGAATGGCAATGGTTAGTATCATCTACAGAAGCGACGACCAGTGTAACATAATATAATAATATTATGATATTAGGTATATTATAATGTCCTATCGACACTAAGAAGAGGAGTTCACCGACGACTTGGGAAACACTCTGATGGTTTAGTTTTATGGTATTCATATTATTTAATTATGTTTGACACAGGCTTACGTTTTTCATCTGATATATATATATATATAACGTTCTAGACAGTGTTTTTGAAAATTATAAACATTTAAAGAGTATTATCATTTTTCAAGTGTTATTCAACCATGTAGTATATAATACTATAACTACATAAACATTTTTTTGTGTTCATGAGTTATGAAGTATTAAAAAAAATACGTACGGTAACTTTTAGTATTTTTATGCTCAATGAAATATTGCCACAGACTATTTCAAATTGATTATTTATTTATTTATTATTCTTAGGAATATGTTAACTTGATAATTTTTTTAATCTTAATAAATTTACTAAATGAAACTGTTAAAATTTGTGTTTGTTATCTTTTAGAATGATAACAAGGTTGATAAATAGTTTATAATTAAGATAGCCAAAAGTCTACGTGTAACTAAGAATATAATGTAAGGTGTTGTTTATAAATCAATATAATATAATATAATATAATATAATCTTGTCATAAAATTTTGGTAAATGTGAAATTTTGTCAGTTTATGTCCACAAATAACTAAAAAAATTAAACAATATTGATTGCTTACTTCAAATAAATATACCACATTATCGCCATATTGAAAAATTATGTTTTACATATTATTTTTATTATTTGTGTGTATTTAATTCAAACAAGATATTTCATATTTTCATACAATAAATCATATATAATTTAGGAGTGTTATCTTTTTTTTAGTGGATAATTTTTATTGTACTTTAATTATACTCGAATAAAATGCATACATCATATCCGACCAATTGCGATGGTCCGATTCAACCATAACAATTATAACCACCTACACTCTTATATAAAATAGGTTTGTACTTTAATTTTTTTTTTTAATCGTGAAATCACTGGTAGTGTTTAATGAACGGTCTTAGGGGATTAATATTAAACAATTTTTTACCATGACACCAGTTTTTTTTTTTATCGTCAGCACTCAGCTCTTAGTGGCGTGGGCACTTTTTAACGGCCGCGTTTGTGTGTAAATTACAGGCTTCTAGCGAAAGAAAAGGGTTTTTCAACAATCTGTTAAGCCATTTGATGGTCGAGTAATGTGCGCAGGTAATGAGAAAAATGCGTGCCACCTACAGTCGCTGTATTGCACACGCACACCATCTTTTTACGTTATTATTATTATTATGGTAAAAAAAAAAAAAAAGAAACAACAAAATAGAGCGAAAAGAAAAAGAAATTGCTACGTTCGTATAATAATAATAATAATAAAAACAAAGCTTTTCATTTATTTCATATTATCAAACGCCGGATCCGCTGCAGTTATGTTGATAACGTGTTTAATATTCGTACGAATTATTCAGATCTATTTGATCTTTGTGCATTGTAGTGTCATCGTCTGACGTATCCATGTGAGCTGCAGCGCTCCGGTACACGCAAGATGACGCGACCCGATGCATTCCGTGTGGACACTTAATACTAGGCACATCTATGGAAAAAATAAAGAAACAAAATATTTTTAACAGTTTATCGGTCCGAGAGGGACCTATAAATACTATCGTATAAGTATATGCGTGAAAACAAGTTTGAGATCATATTTGGTCCACGTCACCGCACCATATACCGTATCCAAGGTCCAAATCGTTAGTGGTCGTTAGTGCGAAAAAAAATAAATACGTTGAGCTCAAGTCAGAAAAAAAGTTGTTCCTTCTTCGTACAACCGACGCGTAGGGTGCTAGAGATTTGATTCTAGTTCCACCCCCCTCTGATAGTCATTTTAACTTCGGTACCAAGCCAGGGCCAATCATTAGTGCAGCTCGTTAGTACAAATGCAAATCACATATCATGCTATATAAATATATATATATACACGACACTTAATATTTACATAAAACAATAATATATTTTAATATACAGTGTAATATAGGTGGCCTATTGTAAAATGTATTAGTATGAAAATAAACCGTATACGTCTACATCATAGTAATTACTAATTACACTTTAGTATTAATTGTCTATATTTTATAGAAATACTTTCAGAAGTAGGTACTTATCAAAACCGTACACGAAATTTGTGCTCGAATTTTTTTTTTTTTTTTGTTTTGTGAAGAATATTAGAAGATCCAGCTATAATATCTTAAATTCCCTTCTGCATATAAAATACTTAATTAATCCAGGGTCATTTAAATCGTGAATATTTCACGGATAGAATGGTTTTGAATAAAGATATACCAAAATCTAAATCAAATGCCATTTGTTCCTTAACAACCTTATCGAAATGCAAATTTCTTTGAAATAAATAAACGATTTAATTCTTAATGTTTTGCAACTGTATCTTTTAAAAACATTACGTATAGGTCAGTACACAAATCATGTTATATTCAAAATGTCGAATTGGATCAATTATTTTCTAGATTTATAATATAAGTATGCAATTTATATCGTGTTTAATACTTATTTGATATTATAATATCTAAATAAATAATAAAATGATCAGTGTTTTTTTTTTTTTTTTATTAGGGACGATTATTGATGAGCCATGCAAAAAAAAAAATGTTTAACCCATTTCGGTGTTATTATATCAGTCGATAGGCAACAACGTAAGCTTAATACTGGATATATATTTAATAAGATTATATTTTGAATATGACAAATTGCAACTAACTCAATTTTATACATTATGTGTTAAGTATGAGTTATTTAAATTTTTTGCCTAATGAGACATTTAAAAATAACTTTTTCTGCAACATGAATTTAAAGCCTGCTATATATAATACAGTGATTCATATGATCAAAACTGTTAAAATAATGACAAAATGTAAAACGTCTTTTTTTTAATCAAACTTAAATAAATTATAATATAGCTTTTAAGTTTCTAAAATGTAATAAATGTATAAAATATATTAATCAATAAATTACGAAAAAAAATAATGGAATTTGACTTGCAATAATTTTCGAAACTATCGTATTATATTACTATTCTATATTTTAAATAACATTATTATTTTACTTACTTATTATAGAGCAATAAACGGCAGTGAACATGATGAGTAGAAAGAATATGTTGTATTTTAATGCACGTTTGACGCACACGAAAAAAAAATATGACATCGCACATTTGTGCATGTTCAAAGTACTGAATCGAATTGTGACAAAAATATCATATTGGTGACATTATTCGTGTTAAAATAAGGTGACATATTCGTCCAAACAGTATTGATTGATAGATGATAAATACAATTGTTCATACTTTATAAAAACCAATATTTATTCAAATATATAATATTGTTATATACAATACAATATGTGTTTGTGATTATACGTTTAATATTTACCTAATGTATTTGATGAATTGCCAATGAAATTAGACTTAGAGTTAGTTTTTCATTACTAGGACGAGTATCCGCATAGTGTCATTACGAAATCCACAAATTAACATTTTTATTAGGTACCTACTTAATTAATATTATAATATAATAATTTTTGATCGGTTGTTGTTGTTTTTAAGGTTTTTCAGTATAGCAGTTATTTTACAGTTCAACGTTCAAATACTTATAATGTAATACTTAAGTTTTTATAAGTCTAAAAAATATCCAAGTTCATACTATAGGTTAGTATTTATTAAATAAATAATTCTCAAAAGTAATTGGTTTAATTTTTTCATGATAAATCAACGTCATAAAAGAACATAAAGTGCACAAGAAATGTGATACGCATAGAAATATTTTTTACAACAAATAAAATTGTAATAATTTAAAAATTATAGGAGTTAAATTATTATTTTAAATATTCTAACTAAAAAAAAAACTCATGCTTCTTCATTTTAGAAGTATTTGAGTTAAAATTTAATCAATTTAGTACGTTTTATACATTCGTATAGATTTTTTAATAAGAAAAAAATATAACCATCGAATTATCTGTCTACTTTGGTTTTTAATAATATCAAACCATATTTTATCAAAATATACCTTATGACCAATATATGTATACAAAATATTAATACGCAAATAACCAATCGACCGCATCAAATTATTTAGTATTTTTTGAAATTTATTATTTTCCGGTTCAAATTACGACGTTTGATGTTCGGAGAATATGAAATGGGTAATCCGTTGAATTTGTTCAACGTAAATTAATTCGAAAACGATAAATATTGTTGGGCGGTTATTTCTTTAATACAACAGACAAAACTCGATCTGCTGTATAGTAGGTTTCACTATATTGGATGTGTTAAGCATACTTATAAAAAAAATATAAAAAAATGTACAGTTAGGTACCTATATTTCTTGCACAAATATAAAATATAATATGTGGGAAAGATAAACACAATATGATGTTGTCTGAAAGAAAAGTTTTTATTACGAAACAAACGATTGACAGAGGTTTTTAAAATAGAAACATTTAAAATGAAGTTAAATTGTTTTAAAAACGTTAGTGAGTAAACAAAATGTAATTTACTATTCGTTTAACTGAATTGCACAAACTGTTCAAAGAAATTGCTTTTCAAATATTGACGTTTTCTACTCTCTGCTTAGTTATATAAAAAAAAAACCCCGAAGAATGTACAAATTATTATTAAATATTAAAATAAAATCAAATAATATTTGGGATGTTTGGGCTATCATATTTTACAATATTTTATGACTATTGTTATTCATCTTCGAAACATTAATCATTTTACATTTAGTAGAATTTATGTCACGAACTACTGCATTATTCTGTAATTTCAAAACGTAACTAAAAATATATGCTTAAAATGTAACAGCACCAGGATTTATTAATCATTGGAATCGGTTTATATGATGTATTAATCACGCTGAATCAAAATAATATATTATAAAATTATTAATTACGCACGCGAAAGAAAAAAACCTTACATCCTTCAGTCTGATGCGAGAAAATAATTTATGTTTACTTCTAATCATCTAATAACCAGGGGTTCTGAAAATCTCAAAAAAGTGGCCTATATAGATAGGTGATAATATGTACTGCAAAAAAAAATACAAACACAACGAAGATAAATATTTTTATAATGAAACAAAACTTCAGGGATTCAAATCAACACTTTTAGACAGCCTGCGTAATAATATTATAAATCAGTCGATTCAAACCATCATCATTAAATTAAAATATTAATGGTATGAAAAACTGTCCGTACGCAAGAAATATGGACAAAATGTTACAACAGCGTACATCATAATATTATAGCATATAACAAATTGATTCGGTGTTGTCATAGCTGCTGACAATTATAATAATTGTTTTTTAATCGAAAACTGTTTTCGTGTTCAATTTTACTGGAACGACAAATCATCATGAATTCAAATGGCACACTAGTACACTACTGGTTAATGCATTGTTCTTTTATTATTATTATTAATATTAACGTATACATTTGCTATTTATAAATGTGCAGCGTTTTGTTTACATATTTTTTAAAACACAAAAAAATATTGATATATGCCATGTACACTGTACACATCTATATGACACATAATACGCCTCATTAGCATAATATTATAATAATATGTATTTATATAATATTATTATATATTTATTCAACTGAATCGTGAAAAGTCACAACATAAACAAACTGAACGTTTATTTTACATATCAATATATATTTTATACATCGGAATGGAGTACGTTATAGAAAAACAAACTTCCAGTAACAATTACCATGTACCTATAATCTAATAAACCGCGAACAATGCACGTGTGTACGACATGATGGCATATAATATATATTATTATAATACTATATTATATAGATGACATTACCGACATTATTGTTTTATTGGTTGGTTCTCTTGGTGTAGTTCCTTGTCAAGTTATGCTGCAGGACGTTACAATACTCCAGAAGAAAGAAAAGGTTTGATAAGAAAATAAATAAAGAAACGTTTATTTTACATGTTATTATCTATAATATAACAACAATATGTAACTATGATGTATGTTTTAGTCAAAGTAATAAGTTTTAGTTAGCAAGCAGTAGCGCACATTATATTGCATAACGTTTTATTTACCTACATATAATAGACCAGACTACCAGAGGTCCCTAAAACTTTTCATCGCATATGTACAAATTGACAGTAAAAAAAATTAAATTTTTGCTAAACATTATTCTATTTGACATGTTTTTTCAACGGCCAACAATATTGTTTTAGTTGCAAAAATAAAAAAAAAACAAAAACTAATACTTATAAAATACATATAATTTACTATACGTCATAATAACCATATAAATAATTATCGTTTTTCGTTGATAAGTTTCCTGGTCGGTTTCTCGTTTCGGATGGTGCTGGTTGATATGACGCGGAAATCGCGAAATGCTCGCAGTTAAGAGGACATCTGAACTGCATACAACACATAATATAAGATATGATACAAAATAATAGAATATATTACACATCATTCAATGTATTAGCATAATATAGAATTCATATCGTCTACATCATTGACGTTTTTGCACTGTTACATGTTACAAACAGTGCTCGACTTGGAAAAATTAAAGTAGGGGGACTCGGTTTACTTTTAAAAAAAGAGCATCCCCATACATTATTGAACCCACTGCCACCGCGCAGATTATACCGGCAAATTATCAATTTGAAAAAAAAAATTTAAAAAATAAAAGTTAATATGATAAGATAATATATATAATTACTGATATTACTAAACATGTTATATATTATTATATTATAGTTATAAATTAAAAGAAGCTCAAAAGGATAATAAAGATAAATTGATTTAGTTTAGTAATAATTATTTAACGTTAATAAATGAATATTGGCTAATTTATAGATACACGGTTATGAAATAATCCATAAGACAGATCGTGATGGTATCTCGCGCATTTTGATAAAAATTCAGAATGACGGAGGGTCTGGGCGTTCCCCCTAAAAATAATAGCAGGGGTACGTTAAAATGTCTAAAAAACGAGTTGGGATTCTCCGTCCCCCTGTGCGACCCACTCCCCCCTCTAAGTCGAGCACTCGAGCCTTGCGGATAAATTACAATAATATTTTTACTCATATCATCGCGACCACTGTTTCACGTTCCTGTGGTTGGCGTACTTGCTGTCCCAGGGCCTGTCCAGCACTCTCGAGTACCTGTCCCGCAATCTCGTCAGGTACGTCTTGACGGCCGCGTCGTTCCTCTCGCCCAGCCTGACGACCGGGCCCGGTGGCGCCAGGTGCCGCATCACGTCCCTCTGGGCGGGCCGGTCCAGTGCCGGGGGGCGGATGCCCGTGGCCGCGGTGGTGGCCGGCGATAGCAATACAAACATCGCCGGAGCGACGATCGCGAAAAACCAACGGGACGGCCGCATGACGATTGTATATCGCGGCGGGCGACGACAAACGCGCGATATGAATAATAATATTACTACTGTTGTACGGTAGACGGCGAGACACTGTTCTGCGACGGTAATATCGAAAGACGGAGACGACGGACAGCAGTGATGATAATAATAACAATATCGCGCTCGGCGATAATACTATTATGGCCCCGGTCGAACGTGCGCGGTAGGACGTGCATTATACTTACAATATTTTTCCGTTTTACTCGATCGAAACACGTCGTGAAGTAGTAATCATAATAATAAGTAGGTAATAATATTGTAACGCGATTCATTCGCCGGCACTGCCGCTTTAACAATATTAATACTACGCGTCATATTATTGTTATCATTATTATTATTATTGTTATCATCATCGACATCAAAATAATATGTCGCACGTATGCGGAAGACCCATTTTTTATATTTTGTGTTCGACGCTCGTTCGTAATTCGATACGAGCCACAACAACATAATATTTTACTGGAGGCGTCATCCGATGACTCGAGTATGCATACGTAAACATATTATTACACGTGGGCATAATTACGAGGGGCGATGTGCGGGGATTGAGATTCCTCCGTGGCTTTTTTTTTCTTGTGAAATAACTTTTTTTAGAAAAACCTTAAAAATATAATATTATAAATTTGTACCTCGTTTTAGAAAAAACATTAGATTTTTTCATGATAAAAAATATTTCGTACATCATCATAAAGCAGGGTTGGCACGAAAAAGCCCACCCCGAAAAAACCCGGGCTGCTTTTCTGGGTTAAACCCTCTTGATATTTTGAAAAACCCATAAAAAAACCCGGGCTGCTTTTCTGGGTTAAACCCACTAATTTTTTTTGAAAAAACCCATAAAACCCGGGTTACTTTTCTGGATAAAATAGAAGTTCACTCTTATTTTTTTTTATTTTTTTTAACTTGTGTTAATTTTCAGAAAAAAATTACCTTATAGGTATTATTTATTTTTCTAATTAAAATATTAAATTGATTTGAAAAAACTAAATAATTATTTTAATTAATAAGGTAGGTACAATTTTAGTAACAAATAAAAATCTAACAACAAAACAAAAAACTTAATAATGCCACTAACGTAGTAACGTCAATAAAAATTAACAATTGGGAAAAGTTCTGAATGTTTATATCTTATATTATTATCATATAGTTTTGGCGGGGCCAGTATAGAGATAAGTGATAACGCGA
>NC_042495.1:117029531-117041763 GCF_005508785.2 Acyrthosiphon pisum
TGGGTTTTTTGGGTTTATTTGAAAAAACCCGAAAAACCAACCGGGTTGGGTTTTTCTAAAAAGCCCGGGTTTTTGCCAACCCTGTCATAAAGTGCATATAGATGGCGAAAATATACCAATCGTATGTATACTGGGTACGAGAAGTGTACAACTTACTATACCTTTTGTATGTGTCATAATGGTGCTGATAGACCTTTGCAGGTCATCATTCCTTTTCAGGGGCGTGCTCAAGGGGGGGGGGGGTCATGGGGTTCAACCCCCCCTCCCACCATTGACTGTATTATTTTTATTTTTTATTATAAAACAAATAATGCATCTTTATAATGTACTTGTCGAATTATATTATCATAAAATTTCCCAATTCATATTTTATCGTTGAATGCTTCCAACTTCGAATATGTACACTGCCCCGCAGTTGCCGATACTTTTAATATACTTTTAAATAGGTACTCAAAATATGAATTTATTTTTTAGGCTTTTAGTGTTTATTTTCTGGAACTTATTCAGAAAACTTTGATGAACTTGTTGAATTTTACCTCGATACTGATAAGTTAAACAGTTAAAAGCTTCAAGCTGAACTAACCCTAGGAGCATGTAAAAGCATGTAAAATATCCAAAAAATTGTTTAGAAGCGTTGAGCCAGTGTGATAAAGAAATATTTCCCAATATACATTTTCTATTAAAAATACTATACACTTTACCTGTTTCAACATCCACCCCCGAGAGAACTTTTTCTTGTCTCAAAAGATTGAAATCTTATCTACAAAACATAATGACTGAGGTATTTTCTGGATATTAAAATAAAAATTAATATCAATTTTTTTAACATTTTTTTGGTTTTAAACTCGACTTAATGGCTTAGCCATATAAGCTGTTTATAAAGAAATTTCACTAACAGTAGAAGAAGTTTTAAATGAGTTGAACAAAAAATCAAGAAAACTAGATTTTGTTCTTTAATTTTTGAATGTATATTGTATATTAGTATAATAGTTTCTATATTAGCAATATAAATAAATATATAATTTAAATTTATGAATAATTGAATTTGTTGTTGATTAAAAAACAAAAAAAAATGGTCGTTAGCTAAAAGACTAGCTCCTTCAATTTTACCCCCCCCCCCCACATAAATTTTCTGAAAACGCCGCTGTTCCCCTTGCACTGGTTATTATTATAAAATTACAATCGCAATGTTGTAAACGCAACTACTTGTGAAACTACCATTAAAGCAATTTACTACACCTATAAGTACTTCATATTAGGTATATTATACGTTTAATAGTACCATTATAATATTTTGCAAGTTAAATAGACAATATAATATCTAATGGCGGATCTCACAACCACTTGTAAGTCCACCAGAAATAAACAAAATATTAATATACTTTAACAAAGTATTTGATCAACAAAGTGTGTTATATACGGGTTTGAAATTATGTTGATCACTGAATATTAAACGACTTTAAAAATGTCATATTATTTAAAAAAAATATGTATAACATTTAGATCTAACTAGTCTGTAATTTTCGTGTAATTTATATAATATTAATTTTTTTTTCTTATATTGTTATTTATGTTAACTCTTATTTTAAATTTGTTTATTTTGTTTTTTTTTAAATAATTAATATTCTATATTTATCCATTGTGTATATAATTTAAATAATAAGAACCGTGCCCCCAGCACAAGCTTCGCTTACCTATAGGGGGTGCTGCAATATTAAGCTCATATTTTGTGAAAGTATGTATATTATATTCTATTGTTGCAATAGGTAAAGATTATTATTAAATAAAAAAAATCCACACGAAGTACCTAATCAAGTAATAAAGACCGCGAATTGTCAACAAATAAAAATAAAATTGAATTTTATATTTTAATTATTTTAGTGCCTATACAATTTTAAACGGTGCAACCTATTTGCGCCCATCACACCTTTTTTATAACCCATTTGCGCCCGAAATATTTTTAATAAAAATTCGTTAAAGCCATGCAACGTTGCCGAACTGTATTCTGAATATAATGCAATACGACTTATTACCTTGTACCTAACTAGTAACTATTGTACATATTATTTACCAGTTTTAACAATTTTTAATTTTTACGTTACATTCTTATCGATGTTATCCATTTTATCTTAATTGCACTTTATGAAGACTCTCACTTCTCTCTGTTCATGCGTTGTGCTTACAAATCCTTAACCAGAGTATTATACTTGAGTTGCGAGTGTATAAAAATGGATTTTAAAGTAATAAATACTACTAAAAATCACGAATGTTTAATTTTTCGTAACTTTAAATTTCACTTTAGTAGAAAGTGTGTAAAAACGAATTGTTCAAAATCAACACTAATCGATATCAAAGACAGCCATCAATTTAAATTTGTTGATCGTGCAAATAACAACTATATTGATAACGTGCAAATCTAATTTAAACTTTTTGTGCAATTATAATCCACACATATTTGATGGTGGTACATTTACTTATAAACATTCTTATTTTTATCAAGTGTATGGTATACATGGCCGCTGACTCATAAAATAGCTATTCCCGCCGACCGTGTCACTAACTAAGCAAACCATCAGGCATCAATTGTAGTATAATTGAGTATAATTAAATCAACATATAAAAAATAAGAATTTGACGAACAGAGTGGAAAAAAATTAACTAATGACAGTTACCTGACAAAGTTAATGATATGTGGTCAAAATAGTAGGGACACAAGGTATTACTCCCGGGTCCGAATTTTTCTCTCCTAACTATATTACTATCATTTAGTATACCTACATGACTACATGGGTACTACATGGGTACATAAGTACACAGTATTATAATATAATATTATTAGGCTATCAAAATGTTTCATCGTTTAAAAAAAAAACAGTAGTTTTTAATAATTTTGAGCTTATATATATTATACTTTAATACCTATGGTATGTTGGATTCCTTACACAATTAGCAAACTTTATTGGGGCTAGAATAAGGAATATTCATAATTCCTATCTACAACGTATTATACGATTTCGTAATATTATAACTTTAATTTTCTTGCATCTCCAAAAATTTCAAACTCATGCATTTAATATATGGAATAAAGTAGGTATCTTATAATATATTTTATTCAAACCTATTAAAAATCAACAAAAATCTTGTTGCTATATATTGTAATGGTACAGTATTACTATAATAAGGTTTTATTGTCCGTCAATTCAATATTTCTTATTTATCAGCTAACCAAATTAATACATCGTGCGTATTGTATTATAATATAATACCAGTTGTCGTGTTTGACTTATAGCTATACAATATTATATTCTCGTACGATCACGATGAACTGCGCAGAAAACCAATCCGTTAACTTGCAGTCGGCCGAGACGGAAGTGATGCAAAGCGTATTTGCCGAATTGCGCGCGTCAAGTTTCCACGTTCCTGAACGGACGCTGTTGCAGTTTAGTCCGTACGTCACCGGACCATCGTCGATTAGCTGCCGATACCGGTCCGAGCCAAACGTGACCGGACCATCCGCGATTGGCCGCCTGCAGTCCACGCCTGCAAACGTCACCGTACTTTGCCGAGGACCAAAATATGCTGAAGCAGACGACACCGCCACGGCGGGACATCCGCGGGCAGAGAGCAGCCGTGAGCCGTCTGACGCCGAGTCGATGGGCCTCGATCTGGTCGACCTACAGCCGGCTGCCCCTGTTTACCGGAAAATCCCGCTGCCACCACACCGCGCTGGCCCGTCAGTGTCCGTCGACCGTCCCCTTGTGCTCGTCCCGGGCAACGTTGTCGAGGCTCCGGAAGTCCCGCCGCCATCAGATGACCGGACAAGACGAGATGAGACCGTGCCAGAACTGTCAGCCGTTCCAGCGGCGCGTTCCGGTCAGGCAAAACTGGAACCGGATACCGGTGACAGCGACGCAAGCCGGGCGGCGGCAGCCGTGGACGACCCCGCGGCCAAATCTAAAAAACGCACCACACTTTGGAGACGGACGAAGCGAATCGTCCATCGCATGTTTTGTTGCGGCGTTTGAGCGGTTACCGCTACGTTTGATTTGCACGTTGTCCAGTCGGCCAACTTTTCGCGTCCAACTACGTTTTTTTCCGTCGGACAAGTCTTTAACCGACTTGTATACTTTGTTTATTTATAGACCAACCAAAATATACGATATTAAAAACGAATTCAACTTTCGAGAAACTCTAACGACAAATTAACCTTTCTAATGACTTTTTATGTGCGGCTTGTGATGGGACATCACATTTATACACGCCTACTATTTACTACTTAGTACAATATTATTATCATAAAATATAAAATGCGTTTAATATGAAACATAGTTATTAGGTATATTGTATAATTGTATATGGAAATACATGTTATACCTGTATTTCTGCTAAGTTCGTTAATAGAAACAACATTATTATGCTAAAAAGGACTAATTTTATATTATCTATAGAATTACAATTACTGTCACATAAAATAAATAAACCTTATACTTGTGGTTATTTGTTCATAGAGTATTAACTACCTAGTTAAATATCATATTTTTTCGATATTTTTATTCTTGGATATCACAGTGAAAAAAAAATATTTAAAATCACCTCGATCATTCCCTAGTGAACTTGTTGATCAATCATAATCTGTTTTCAAAATTAAAATCTGTCAAACCAAATTGTTCCAGTTTTGTCTAGCTTATTGGTCTAAAAGTCAATTTTTTTCATCGGCTGCAGCTCCCTTCATCCAAGCATCTATCAAGATATAAATCATCCATTTTGTGAATCACAATGGCAAAATTGTATGTGAAATGGGTACATATGGGCTATAAATCGGCAGGTAGTACCTTATCTTTCGGGCGCATCTGTCCCCATCCCTCGTGGCGCAAATGTGCTACTCTGGGGCGTAAATGGGCTGTAGCCATTTTATAATCGAATAAGTTACATAAGTTAGGTTTTTTCCAATTATCTCCCATACCATATAATAAAAAAAATGGTTTTAAAATTCAGTAAGTACCTATCGGTAGGTTTTAAAAATTTCAGGAAATATTCCCATTTTTAGACAGAAAATAATTGTGGTCACACTAGGTACGACGTAGAGAGCAATAATTAAAAACATATTATATAACCTACAACTAATACCTTCGACCTATCTACCTATCTATTATACATGGCAGGAATTTCGGGTGCACTGATTATGATAATATTAATAATAATATGACACTAATTACACTGGACACGGTGGGACTGATAATAAATATTACAACATTTTGAACGATACCGAGAAAATTAGCCACAGTTATATGCCATTTCAAGATTTAAACAATTTCGTTTAAAATAATATTTGAAATGTGCATTTTTTGTGCATCTATCGGCCACGTTCCACCAATCACCATACTAAAATGTATTATATGCGATATACATACATCTTACACATGATAGATGGGTGCAAGCACGAGTAGGTGCAGTGTGCTTCTACGACGATAGGTAGTTTAAAGACAAGCTTATGTTGTAAATAATTAAATTTTATGTGAACATTGATTATTTGCGTTGAAGAAACCACGGGAATTCTATAGCGTCATATAGGACGAGACATTATAATGCGACATGACATAATATTATTATATAGTGTTGTTATTTTGCCATTTATAATTTTGATGGATCACTACATTTCGAGTTCAGATGATACAAACAACGAGAACGGTGTTACAATGCTAATGTAGCGTTATGCACCTCGTTTCTATTTCTTTGGAATTCATGTTTCCTTCAAACTTTTGACAATGATATACATAGGTATATACTTGAATATTGTTTGAAATTGCATTGTAATGTATACCAAAAAACATATATTTCGTTTCATCCCAAAACAAACCTATACAGGGGGTGATCCATTTAACGCGAGACACTCACTCTTTCAAAATACACTATCACATTTGAAAATATTTATTATATTTACATAGTTTTAAATCGTTACAAAACAACATTTTTGAAAAAAAAAAATATATTTTCTATATTTTTTATTGTTACTATTTTACACAATATATTTAGGAAATCGGAAATCGGGAGCCACTAAATGTTCCCAATTTTGTAGAGTGGAAATGTGATAGTTACCTAAATACTGTAAAATTATCGAACGTAAAACCGAAACTACATCAAATATTTTTTAATTAAAAATATAGAGTTTATTGAGTAAATGCCTTTTTTTGAATGATATTTTAATACTTACTCGTATATAATATCTGCATTATTTTAAATTCGAAGGTACTAGAATAAATCATACATAATAGTCCATCAGAAATGTTTAGACTATTTTCACAGTAGGTTATTATTTAATATCTTTTTTCTTTTAATTAAAATTATTAGTAGTTTCAGTCAGCTTTGTTCTTTTATGACCACCGTTTTTTTCTTTCTATAAATGTATTATTATTGTATTTACTAATTGAATAACTGAATGCAATATTGTGTAGATACCTACCTATATGTCCTATGCCATGACAGGCATGTAATACTGCACTTGTATACATAATATTAAATACGATCACACTTTTCATTATGTATTTATCTCAAATATTTTGACATAGTTTCATTTTTTCTTTAGGAAAAACTTTTTTTTTCAAAATAATTTACTGCTGCTACTGCTACTTTAAACATGATTAATCGATTGTAAATAAAAACAAATTTAATTAAAAACGAACTGCCCTTGCATCCTTTATTGCTATAATGATGAATGTAGTTAATTTTCGTACAATATGAGCAAAATAAGGTTTTACGCCGATACTATTGGCTTAAAATTTGCGAGATTTTTCCTACCAGATCAAATAGTATTAGTTATAGTAGTAGGTCTTTAAAATAATAATATTACACTTGAATTCTGCTAATGATTTATTTAATTTTTCAAGGTTAAAAAACAATTGTAATCCTTTATATTAAATACCAACCTATAGCTCATTATAATATATATCTGGACACTGAGGCTGTATTTTAAAATAATATAAAATAGTAAATTAAAATGTAATATTAAATATACTTATAATAATTACATGGTTTTGGCGAGTGCAAAATATTTAATGTCACAGAAAAATAACTTTCATTTCCCTGAAATAACACCGTCCATCCGTTTAAAGCAACATTTTTGGCATTGGTATTCCTATTATTTAAATAAAATTGCTTTGAAACATTTTGTCTGAAAATTCCGTCTTATAATTCCTGTACAAGAAAAAAACTTCCGTTTTCTTATTCTTTACTAAACTTGACTGGTACATTACAGAAATGAAATAGATTTTCGAATGAACATTTTTATGGTACGGAATTATTGGAACACGAGCGTACAGAACTGTAAAATACATTTGATTCATCAATACCGATATTATTTGAATAGGAACAACAACAAAAAATGACATGGCTGATTCATTAAAATAATTGAAATCCATTGCGATCTTATATCGTGACCTATACAACAATGTAAAACCCAACCAAAAACCAAGCATGAAGACTTGTTGTATAATATCATGACTCATATGACTTGCGGGATAAAATAATGGTAAAAATACCCGTATAGTTTCCAAACTTTGACTATCGTATTATTTGTAGGTATATGTATGAGTGTATAAGTGTTCCACGGCCACGGCGTTTGTTCCCGTTAGGTAATAATAAACTCACCCACTAACCAAGCTTTAAAACTTACACGACTATTTGAATAATTAATGAAAATTATTAATTCCGATTTTAAATATTTACATCAATTAATAGTTAATACTGTACATTTAATATGTCGGATTTAAAAAAAAAACACTGACACGACAATATTGTGATTTCATTTGAATTGAGTAAAACGAACAACTATAACATATTACATTATATTATTATACAAGAATATAATTATCCTGCAACATCATACTTCAAAAATATTAATTGGAAAAAAGTTGTTGGCAGGAATAAAAAGTAGAAACGGTGAGTCTCACCGGGTGAGATAACTGTGCCATTGTTGTGCTTCATAAGATGGTAAAATTACAATAATATTTTATAGCCTATACTTAAAACACTTTAAGTAAGTTTCATTATTTTCTATACGTTTTCGTCGAACTTGTTCTTTTAAAGGTATTATAACATTTTTTAACCTGGTCAATTTGTATGGTTTGTCTGTTTTAATATCTAACAACACTTAGAAACTTATTTGTATAAAATGTAGGCGTGTTATATCTATGCACGGGTGCAGTGCCAAACATTATGTGAAATTATAGGTACAGGCGGTGCTAGAATTACAGTCATGTTCGTTCAAACGATGATCTCAAAGGCAGAAATCCCACAGGATTATTAAATAGTGATAGTTGATCATGCATATTATTATATACTTCGGTAACACGTATTATATGATTTAATTTGATATCCACACGTCGTTTAGAGTATATAATATTATTTTGTATCGTCAAAGAAAATGTGACTTTTCGGTGGAATATTAATCAGTCATAAAATAATAGAACATAATCTTTTGATCGTTCATTAGTTGTTTGACTATAAAATATATGTGAAACTAAAGATTACTATATAATAATATGTAACCACATTAATTTTGATTAAAATTTAATAAATAATTGTATTCAAGTTTCTAGAATGTAAAATATATATACGAAGGTACCTATGTGCACTGTAAGTTTTAATGAAAATAATATTATTATTATTACATATTAAAAACTCTATTAAAATTTTATTTGGATATACAGAAATTGATTAAATGTGTTTAGACTTTATAATATAATATAGTTTTAATAAAAACGCTCAAATTCAAAGTTTCTTATTACGGTTACCGATGTATCATTTTATGATGGTTTCATTTTGACGAAATACTATTCCCCGGTGAATTATTATATTATATATTTTCTGTATGAATACGAATAGGTTCTTAAAAAAAAAAAAAAATGTACTGTGCATAATTCAAAAGAGTTCACCGAAAATGTAGTAATTTTATTGCTATTTTCCAAGTACTTTTTTAAAAAAACCTCTTTCGTGTTTTACAACAATCTAGTAATGTATATCTAAATTCCCATACAAAACCTTTTTTTAAGTGTATATTAAGTAGTTTTATAGCACAAACGCGTGAATTAAATACATATAAAATTCATATTTTGATAGTTTTGAAGTTGGTTTTTACGTTTTATACGCACAGACTGTCCGACGCTATCGGTTACATCTACTACGAAAAATACAAAAAAAAAAAAAAAAAAATAGAACAAAACAAAAATGTGTCCAACCAAAGAAATTGATTTAATAAAATATTTTATTTTATTTCAATAGTGTAGGTAAACACCATGTAGGTAAACACCGTGTTTCACATGTGAATAATTAACGTAGTCGACTTCGGGTTTTTTTTTTCGTGCACGGCTGATTGGTCCGCCTACACGTGATATCGACATGTCCTACTGTTTGTTGTTGTACATCACATGATACAGCCGACTGTCAAAAAATGTTTTAATAGTGTTTTACAGCGATTATATTGTTTGAGTAGTATTAAAAAATAAAACCAAACAAGGTTTTTTACTATCTGAAATGACACGAAGTGAGAAACAATGGTTCTCTGCAAAAAACTTTGTTGTTCTAAGTTCTCGATCAATGACAACGGAAAAATGTGTATTTGATAATGACGTTATGATGGTTACGGAAACAAAAAACTATAAAGAGCGATACGTACAATTTTCAGTAAAAAAATTAAGGGAAAAATATTATTAGGTTTTACTTAATTTGCTAAGACTCGATGAATTTGAACAGTAAATTGAAATTTATTTTCAATTTTATTATTCATAGAAAATATTAAAAACTAGTTTTAGCTCAGGGGACATCAAAAGGCAATATTATTAATATAATAATATATGTAATATATGTAGGTACAAAATTAAACGATACATTTTTATTCACAATAGTTACACCTTTTTTTTAATCAAACATTTTTTTTTTTAATGTTAAACAGATTTTTATTTAATCTGTCTAATTTTATCGCAGCGAAGAGTAATATTATTACCATTGACTGCTATCTAATTATAGGTTTATGTGGAGGGATTTAATTTATCTGCAATTTAAATGGTCTTATTATAATGTCAACACATTGTGGAAAATAATTATCGTATGCGTTATATAGCTGTAGTATCAGAATGTATTTACCTAACCTCTCTACATATCATTTTATAAATCATTAAAATTGCGTCGTTGTTGTGTTAAATAATATCACCAACTTAATGAAATTATTTGAAGAATTTTTTTTCATAACACTATATTATTACGTTTATTTTTTTTACACGCAAATAAAGTTAATATTGTTTTAAAAAAACGAATATAATTTACATGATTCATTCGAATATCTCTGCGTACACAATTATTATATTATTATATTATTTGTATATTACGTATACAAATATTACCTAACCTTCGACGTTCCTGCAGAAGTGTATAAAACGTAACCAGGGAAAAATATGTGAACAGTTAAAAAATGTATTTTATTTTATACCGAAATATTTTTTTTTACTAGAATTCGGTATTATAAAATATAAGAGCTTTCATTCGGTAAAAATACGACCAAACCGCCAAACACAATGACATGTGATAAAATGATGGGTCCAATATAATAAAAAGCTGAACGAGAGTCTAAAATGACATTCGCCAGATTAGTGGCTACTGCAGGCTAGCTCTACTGATAAAAATAACTCGACGGTCCGTTTCATTCCATAAAGTTGAATAATGTTTTAATTAATTGCATCGACCCAATATATCGCTGAAATATGAAAAGTTCATAATAGGTACAATGGTTTTGCTTTGATACAATTTATTATTACATTTATCATGATACAAACACATATTAAAATACGAAATATTGTAACAACTACGATGACGCGTGCAGCTGTAATTATAATATTCAATTATTATAAGACAATATCTTTATTTTTTTGTATAATGCTTGTTCATATATTATAAACGTTTTAAATTCTATATTTTAGTGAAGAGTATACATAAATAAAAACAAAAAAAAAAAAATAATATAATCAATAGATTCACGCCATTTATATGTAGCTTTTAAATAGGTATTTTAGGTTTAAGGTCTTTTATGTAAAGAAATAAGTCAATCAGTATCCACCAAAAACTTTTATTAAAATTCCGATTACACAGTGTCTAATTATACTAAAACATAATTTTATTAAACTTTTACTTTCAAATATCTTGTGTGGGCCAAAACATCTATAATCACATATACAAATTTAAATTTTATAGAATTGCAATGAACATAATAGTATTAGTAATAATAAGTTAAAGTTGTTAACGGTTATTGCAGCATGTCGTTGTTTAAATAAGTCCAAAAATGCATTTAATTTAGTGTAACGGATATAGAAAACAAATGAACCTACATTTTAGTAATTAGAACAAAATAAAGTAAACATTTGACCAGATGGAACGATGATTGAATTTTCGAACAAAATACGTTTTACGATAAAAAATAATTCTAATATTTCTAATAAAATTATTTAGTGTCGTTATTTGTAGCTTTGATTTCTGATAAAATATAGTTAATCAATTACCGATTAATTTGATTTCCAACTCAATTTTACCATATGCTATTATGCAATAAATGTGTAGTGATCGCCGTGCAGGACACGTTGAACACTAATACAATAATTATTTAACGACGTCGCACGTTCGTCGTTGTCTCGAGTCGTGGATGAGAAAGATAGGTGATAATTATAAACATTTTTAGACTTTTTAAAGATAACAATAATTTAACACTTTAATATTAAAAATTCAAATACACAATAATTATAAGCACTGTCGTAAGCTTGTTAGACCTACGACGAGGGCTGACTATCTTCTAAGTAATGGTAGGCGCTCTACCCGTATTTATGTGGGTTCTAACAATGACGTACTAGTGGCGTGATAGCTATATTCTAATATTACTTCCCTAGTAATGTCGAATTGCATTATTGTGGACCTAGGTAAAACAACTTGTTGTTTTCACCTCTGATCTACACTTCCTGTTATATGCCTACATTACCTATTATAAATTATACTAAATGTATAATATCTACATGATATTGTTTAATATCATATTATAGCTGTGGGTATTAATACATCCCTAATATTGCTGAATTTCATTAATGTGTGACTAGCTATAACAACTTGTTGTTTTCGCCTTTGGCCTACGTTTCCTGTTATTTAGGCTTACTTTATATTCCGTATTAATACCTACATTACTACAAATAAATTATACTGT
>NC_042495.1:117041813-117058368 GCF_005508785.2 Acyrthosiphon pisum
ATTTATTTATTTATATTATTTATTTAAAACAATACTATAGCTTTGGGTTTACTACAAATGCATGGATTAAAATATATATATTTGAAAACAATGACATTGGTAACATTGACAGGTATATTATTAAGATGTAACAAAAGTTCTTTGATATACTTACGGACATAAGGTCAACATTTTGATAATCGTAGTTACAAAACAGTGAGTGTGTAGCTTTTTCACTTTTGGTTGAAAAGGCATCGGTAGTTGCTAAAAGCGTATGAACGTGAGGGGATTTCCTTTGGCTGCAAACAGTGTTATGTCCCCACGAGAGTTGCCCTTTGTTGTAAAAAAAGAAATAAATCTGCCAGATGAAATTGATTTTACTGTTAGGTTTTACGTTTGTATACCCCCATGCCAAATGGTTAGCTACCTACCTTCTCTTAATTTTGGTTTGAATAAAATACAATTATTATTTAGTATAGGTAAGTATATATTAATATATGTAAAATATAATTCAGGCATAAGAGTTAGATAATAATAATATAGTTGTCACATTTTATTGAAGAAACACATTAATAGTTTGTCATTTTAAATTAATTTTCCTTGTCAAATAACAAAAAAAAATATTCAAAGGCGTTTATCTATTTTATTTATAATATAAGCAATTATTTCAAATTCTATGAGTATTGTAAAATATAATAGTATTATATTATATGCTATAATAGTGTTATATTATATGCTATAATAATGTTATATTATAGCTTTACAAAAAAATTATATAAGACTATAATTTTTTTAAAACCATTGTAATAGGTACATTATGACTTATGGATATAAAATATATAAATAATAATTATTTAAGTGCACGGATTCGAAATAAAACCAACTACCTACTAATATAGTGATATTTACTGTAGATATACATATTTGAGTACTGAAATAAACACTGAGTCGAAAATTTAAATATTTTACGTGATTTGCGACCCTCAGGTCCTATAAAACTATACCTAAACTCCACAGTCTATAATTATAGGTATAAGGACGTATAAAAAAAAAACAAACTTTTTCACCGTATAAATTATATGAGGCACGATCAAATAAACGACGATATCGTAAAAGATAGGTATTCAATTTTGAATTTATATACACCAATGGCGCATTTATATGGCGGAGTTAACGGTATTTATCGTGGGGATTTATCAAACCACTCCCATCCCGCCACCGATGAGAAATTCGATTATTTCAAGTTTGTTCTTTCTTTCACCATCAATAATACGAATTATTGAATACCAAATACACATCTAAGAAATAAAATATGTCCATTACAAAATGATCATAAATAAACGTACGTTGTTGTATAAACTTTTTGCATAAGCATGCGTCGGACAAATATCCATTTTTTACTATTTATAGACATTTTGTTCGTGTCAACGTGGTGATGTGTTGAGATTTAAGATAAAGCATAACGTATTATAATATGGTAGTTTATATAATAAAGTCAACGATAAGCCGACAACCATAATAATTTTTAACTCCATAATATAAAGTTTTTGCATAAAAAAATATATATTGTCATGTTGGTGAAAAAAGCGGTCTATTGCTCGGTGGTTTGTTTACCACTGTGGCACGTGGGTCACGAAATACTTTCAATAACTAAAAATGTTTACCATGAAGTCCGAACAGTTTTACACTGTAACGAAAAATTGGTTAATCATTTATCAGTTTTCAACATTTATACATGACCATTTAGCACTATAGGCAACGAGCAGTTTTTTTTCTTATTTTAGTCGTTCCGAAATAATTAAAAGTATGATCATCACAAAAGCTGGTCGCGAGTCTAAACAATTTTGAATACCACTCAATATAATATTATTATAATAACTATAGTTTACCGCGTCGGGCAAAACTGCCTCTGTGTACATCGATACGCACTATAGTAATATACGAAATCGAAATTCATATCTAATTGACGTTTACATGCAGCTCTGATAAACCACCTGTCGTTATGGGATTTCAGGGAAGTGCCGTATCGCCGATATTCGATGGTCTAGCATGACAGCCCAGGTGCCGATTGGTGACGGTGAAGCGGACCACTCTCGTTCCGGATCTGTTGCAGCAGTCTGATATGTGTAATAGTAATGATAACAATCATCACCATCATAATAATTGAATAATAATAATGTGTTGCGTCTTAATACTTAATATTAGAATTTCGTCAGCTGCGCTAAATTCACATTTCTGGACGGGACGCGCGTGTCGGCGGGCTAAAGTGTGTCGACTTGCTGGCGTTTTAGTTTTGCGGCGAGACCGACAGAGTTAATCAGCTTTTGTCAAGTGTTATACACTTACACGTACCTAAGTATTTATTGTTAACGGTTTAGCCTCCGAGAAACCTCCAGCCCGCAATATTATTTTACGTCTCCGCCGGGAATTACTAATTACTACAGAGTTCAGACTACCTATATATAATAATATACCTTATGATATTATGACACATTATAATGTAATAATACAGCTGCTATGATGACTGTTTTAACGCAAAACGGTCGATATGTCGTTTTTTAGACGTTCGTGATTTTGTGTTTTTGGGGTTTTTAAAAATATGTATACCTGTTATTATTAGTACCTCTCGGGAATTAAAAATTTAAAACTTAATATTTTATAAACTATTGTTTAGAAATCGTAAGTTTGTATCGGTCTGACGCACGAGGATATGCGGTTAACTTTATAAAACTATAAATATAAAAAAAATAAGTTTCCAAATAGTTTACACGGTGATTAAAATATATTTAACTATGGAATATTCACCAGTATTCATATATTATGTATAGCTGTTAATGCTATTGTAGTCGATCATCCAACTGTATAGTCCGAAAGTGATGAATTACATGGCCTTTGAAATCATAGAATTCACACTGTCTCACTGTTATGGCATTAAAATTATTAATTAAATATTATTATTATTATTATGAGGAAATTTATAATATGTTATTATATTATCACTTTACTACTATTTTGTGTAGATTTTATTTTCTCTGACGCAACATATTCTATATTCACACTGTAATACGAACATAAAAAGCAGGACATACGGAGTGACCCATTTCAATGTATGCTATATTTACAGGTTATTTCCAACGAAATGTGTTTGGAAAAAAATAAAAATTATCAGTGTCTATTTACAATTTGTTTGTTGTATTATTACAGTATTTTTTTAGTTTTATTTTAAATTATTTTAATGTCAGCCCATGTAGACTATAGAGACATTTTTAGTTACATATTTACAAGCTGAGTATTTTCATATATTATAAATATCAAATATTCAATATTTAAATAATCCGAGTAAAATGGAAAGAGATACCTCGTAAAAGTTTTGTTCCATACGTCATATTTTTCACTCGTTTAAACTTTTAACGATTGTTTTTACCATATTATTTAAGATTAATAGGAATATATTTATAAACACTACATATTTTGTAGGATGTTGCAAAATATTATGATTTTATTATAAAAATGTAGTGTTACAATTACATATTATTCAAATTGTACAATAAGGAGTTTAAAGAAAAAAAAAAAAAACAACATTGTAGCCTGCAGTTAAATGGATCACATTGTGTATGTATTATAATATTTAATATAATAATATGACAGTCGACAGTTAATTATCGCGTGTTGTACTTGATGGATGTACGCGTTTTCGTATTATAAAATATTACCTCCAGTGCAGCTCAGTTTGGGTGAAGAGTATTTTTCGATGCTAGAGTGACGTGACTGGGTCAACCGCGATTTGAGTCTAGATGACTGTCTAGTAATAATGATTGCAATAACGACCGTTCGTTCTGTGATATTTTACAATAAAATTGGTCGTAAAATTGGATGTACTGGTGTGTTTATGCCCAGTATTAGTTTGTAACGCATACAAGTGTTGATAGTTACAAGCTAACGACTGAGTTATTTTTTTTCAAGCACTTCGTTTTTGCGACACGTTGAAAATTATATAACTACTACTGAGAATCGGATAAGTTCTGCTGTATAATAAATATTTGTATATTATATTATTATTAAGTATGCGGTGTTAATGTTTTTTTTTCTAATTACTGATTTATAAACAACTACCTAGCTATATTATCCGACTTTGCTCGTTTTAAAAATTACTCTGTCTTTCTTTGATTTTGTTGGATAAATTAAAATACCTAATATTATGCAAACACAATATTACAATGATTTACAATATTATGATTTTCCACTTCTTAATTGGGGACATATTTTTAATGTGAACACAAAAAACTGGAGACAGATTCAACGAGTGCTTATATTAAAGCCTGCGTAAATCAAATATTTGTTAAGATTTGTAAAAATACGTCCAGGATTCCGAAAACAAATAATAACAGTGATAATTGTTATTTATTGTGTTTATGAGTACCTCCTGAATTTTAAGGTTTATTTTTTTAACAATATATTTGCAAACATTTCTACATATTTCTACAAATTTATAATAGTAATATAATCTATAACCAATGGTAACCATTTAAATAAACCAATAAAAATATTCGATTTTTGTGAGCCAAAACGAAATTGATGTCCACTCTATAGCAACGTTAGTGGCTGTAAAATTAAGCTACAAACACCTTTCGTTATTGATATAACTTAGAATACAGTCCAGTAGTTTTGAGTCTTATAGAGGAAAATAAACAAAGAAACATTAATTTTTATGTATTATAATATAGATTTTTATTTACATCTTATAAAATCGTAATTTTATGTCAGTTAAATTTCAAGCCATATAATATTATTATGGTGTAGGTACTAGTTAGGTACAAAAAAGTAGACGTTGCAACAAACATTGATTATCCGCCAATTAATCATAATATTTTAGGTACTATCGAAATATCATTAAAAAAAAAAAATGATATTTATAAGACACTGATAAAAAAACACACGGAACAGATATCAGACATTATTAATTTATCTCATCAAGTGCGAAAGAGGAAACGTTCACTTTCGAAGAAAACGGGTTATGCTCATTAGTCATTATTATACTTGTAGTATATTCTATACACATTATATATATTCGTAACATTATAATAGCCCATCATCGCCACCATATTATAATATACACTCAATTCCGCCGTCGATGTAGACACAAATATAATACTGTTGAACGATATATTCGGATACAATATCATGTCTTTATATTATTATTATAGTGTAATAATGTTATCGTTTAATAGGCACTGATAAATTTAATTAATCAATTAGGTATATGTGTTACCTATTGTTTCTCAGTACAATAGTACGTAGTATCTATCTATCAGCTATACTGTAGCAGGACCATCCAAATGTTCATAGCTATTATTGAAGAACATAATATTTTATTTCCTTATTTATATTAATTTCCGATTGAAAAATATTTCATTTCCATTACGTTATACGCGTATAATTATATTTTAATTCGATAAAATATATCAAATACGGTATCGATGATAAAACATGGTGGACAAATTATTAAATTGTTTCATATCGGATCGGCCGCCCTTCGGTCATAATACATTTTTGACATCGCTGAAAATAAAATTATTAGAGTTTGGATTTTACTTCATTCCACGTAACAATATCATTACATTATAAATTATAATATCCAATGTTTTTAATTTTCTCATGGAAAATGTTTTATATTTTTTACTAAGTAAGTACTTTGAACAATATTGAATTATACTACTGGCTTTTAATTATTAACGAAGTTAATCTAGTTAAGTTATCTATTAAACGATAACGAGAAATTTATTGCAAACTGGAAAAAATTCACTATAAGTATCTTATTCTATTTCCCCGGACAATTTATTACTTTACATTTATTATGTATACATTTATTTATACCCTTTATTAAACGTCAAGTTATTTTATTCATGAGACATGACGTTCTAAAAACTGAAAAGTTATAGTTTTCTTTATAACTGTGTCGTTCTTTACCTTTATTTATTTTTCTCGGTCACAACTTTGGCATAGGTATTAAATTAGTATAATTAAACTTGAGTTCTCATCTAAGGGTTGTTTACATAGTCGTGCGTTTTATAACTACTAACTACCTATTCATTATTAATAGTTTATAACATAACTAAATTATATAATTATCTAACCAAAAATTGTAATCATAGGAAAATTTCTTAGTTTTGTCACAACAATTAGTTTGGCATTATATCTACTATGCATAGTTGTGAAGTGGAAAGTGATAGTCAGTGAAATTAAAAAACGCCGTAAATGCATGTTTACATATTTAAAAAAAAACATATTTTGTTCAACTATCGATATTTATACGTATAAACCTATTAACGCAAAATTCAAAAGTTCAACAATTATTAACAAATACAATAAAAGTCAAATTTTTTCGATGACATTTTTATAATATATTTTAATGCAATAATGCAATCGATTTATTGAAATTTAATGCAATAACTTCGTTGCCCTACTAACAAGTATTCCGTTTCCGATGATAAATTAATTTTGCCATTTAAAAATCGAAAGTCAATAGTTAGTTCATATTAGGTGTAAAAGAAGTAACAGCAGCCTTAAATTTAAATATATTTTTGAAATAATTAGTGCGTGCATTGTTAAACGAATATTACGTTGTAGTATAATATTACAAACCATTATGCGGTATTTATCCAACTATCCAAATTCAAAACAAATTTAATGTTTACACATATTATTATTATAACTGCTGGAATTTGCAGCTCTTCTCGAATAAGTAAAATTCGTTAAGTCGTGAAAACCGAGATTCGTTTGTTTATCACATAGTATCATAATTGCTACAGCGGAAACTCGGTTCGAATTATAAAAGTTTTTACTGCTTCATTGTTATTCGGTTATGATTTTTAATTAGAAGATAAAACCCGCCAAGTTTGCCTCTTTATACTTGTACATTAATTAAGTTGATAATGACGTTTGCAGTTGTTGGAAACACTATGTTTGTCAAACAATATTACAACTAAATGCACTAATTTATATTTTTGTAAGGTTTGAACGCATATACGCGCGCAATACTGGTTTGCTTTTCGAGTAGTTTGAACGACAGTTGTACGACATTATAATTATAATAATTTTAGCAAATTTCAATTTTGGACTATTGCGAGAATTTTCTGAAAGTTAGTTAAATCTGCGTCCGTCGCGCATTATGAACTGAACTACATTATATTATTTTAATGAACAAATTTAAAAGAGCTCAATGTGTTTTTGTCATTGTAAAGTATTATTATTATTATTTGCCTCGGTGGTCACATAATATTATTTTATCTTGACCAGCCGTGTTTTTTCACTTATTCGTGGATAACCAGTGAAGAGAAATAAAAACACTACATCGTCGATCGTCGGTAGGTACTAGAGGTGATTACTATATTATGATTTTGTTTTAAAGCATGTATAGTATTGTTGTCGTACTTATCTATAGTATTCGACCCATAACATATTATTCTGACGTAAGTATTTGTTTCATTTTTTATATCCCTACAGTACTTATATTTTAATAATAAGTATAACTCAAGTATAAGTACACGTCGTAGGTACTGCGGAAAAAAACAAATAATAATATATTATAACGAGAAACATTATCGCTTACTCGGAATTTAAATTTAAGTTAGATGTTACAAGTGTATGTTATTATGCATTATAATTTTTTTATTTTTTTATTTGTTGTTACGTATACACAATCTATACCAGCAGCACAATAAAAGTATGAGGCATAGAAACAAGAAAACATGAAACATTTGAATGAAAAAGCCACCCATTGATGAAACACTCGTCTTTTATTTAATTTTTTTTAATTAAAGATTGTGTTCTGAAGGTCTCTGCACCATTTGTGCTTTCGGCAACGAGGAGGGTTTTCTGGGATGGCTAATGTTGCTAAGTTTCTAATAAGTGAATTTGGGCGAGTGTTATAAGACGTAGATGGAACCGTTTATAGTAACTTTTTGACTCTTCATGTATGGTTTTCATTTTCATGTTATGCATGTATAAAATGCTGGTTAATAATTTAATAAATTAATTTAAATGAACTAGTCGTGAATCTGTTGTTAGATATAAAATTTATATAGCGATTGTAAAAGTACACAAATTTATTTATTTTATTTTATAACAGTGTCTTATTGTATTACAAATATATAAATATTTAGCACAAAATTATTGATAACCACAATGCTCGTAATAGATAATACAAATAGGTGTATAAATAAATACATTTATTAACGAGTGATTTCTATGAACATTTAATCGCTGCTTAGGATGGAATAATTATCGCTGAATCTATTGGTTCTACGGTCGTCCGGTCGTCTAAAATATAACGCAGTTTTAAATAATTAGAAAATAAAAAGCGAATATTAGAAATATTATTATATCTCAAAATATAAATTGAATTATTTATTCAATTTTCAATTTTCCTCATCATTGGTTGGTAATTAGGTGCAACGGTATTAAGTAGGTATCAAGATAATTTATTTTTTATTAGGTACCCAGGTACTAATTAGGATTCAATTCATATTTTCAGCAAATGGAGTAAAATTAATGTAAAAAAATTCAATTTTATCAGGTATTAAATACTTTTTTTGTAATAACAAAGAGCGAGAATTACGATGGCAGACTCTAGTTGAGATACTTGTGTGGGATGAAATAGGAAGAATAATATATTTTCGTCATTACACTAATTGTCTTTTTTTCTCTAGCTAATTGGAACATGACTTTGTGGTGAAAAAACACGAGTTACATAATATATGGATTCAATTTTTACTTCACTACACAGTGATTTCCACTGTTATTATAGTGTACACTCGACACGTTCGTCGTTCAACATAGATTTTATACACAATATTACAAAAACGTGTACTCACTATGAACTATTTTTTTTATAAGCACCGTAAATATATATTATAGTTCCTAACTATTATAACTGATAAATTATATTTTGGATTCTTAGCGAAGCGATATCGTATAATTATTATATCATTAATCATCGAGTACCAAATATTAAATCAGTAAAATAAAATATAACCAACCTATTTGGGTGAGTTAATATAATATGTACAAAAATATAAAACAAAACCCATCAAGTTCACATTGTACACATATGACCTAACCTCTCAGCTGTACAGTATTATAATAGGTCACAGGTGACAAGTGTACCAAGTCATTGTATATGATAAAAATGATTCTGAAACGGCCTAAATAGATGGTTACCAAAATATTATTATTTTAAATAATCAGTTTAAGTTTGTACTTATACACTAATAAGTGTAATAACAAAAATAAAAGAGATGTACACGATTTAGGTACCTATTATTTAAAAAAAATATATTTATTGATTTGGTTGTAGGTAAGTACTTGAAGCTACCTATTAAATTCTAATGTTTTTTTAAAACCTTTTTTATTTCGGTAATATTTCCGTGCACATGTTAAGGTATTTTAATGAGTACGATAACTTGCCATCTCAGCTAAATTAATAAAAACAATCATTAACATAAAAACATCATAAACAAAATATGTTAAAAAAAAAAACGATTTAAATTTTCACGAATTCATTCATTTGATGTTATGATAATGTTATTACAATACTTTACATTATATTATTATTTTTGTTTCGCGGTGAAAACCAAAACAAAATACGACAAACTCGGCGTGCGTGCGTGACGCGCACTCTTGGAAATTCGAGAGGATTCCGTCGAGAAATAATTTTACCAACGAAAATAACAAAACTATGCATAATATTTATAAACGGTGCATGCGGTGCCGAGTCCGCGAGTGCGTTGACGTGTGCCCGCGGCGGATCGTTGTTTCCACTTATGTGCCGCCGTGCCATACACGACTTTGCATATTATTGTCACTGTTATTGTTTTGGCGAGCCTACAGGACTGCACCGCAGTCGTTTCCTGGTTCGTTTTAGCCGCCCGAAAGACAACAAACACAACAATAGCTGTTTTGACGTGCGTATAAAACTCGCGGCGCGACGTCCGACCAACGTCAAACGCTAATCGTTACGTGTCGGCGGCGTTACTCTTTCTGTACGGCACAACAACATAATACGGTGCACACTGTCGGTCGGCGCTGCCCTCAACGATGACGACGAACGGCCGACGGGCCGGGGTGGTGTGCTGCGGCCGCACCGCCATGTTGGCCGCTATGTGGACGGCGCTGTTGTGGACGTGCTGTGCCGACGCCGCTGCCACGGCTGAATCTAACGACTGGCGGCCGTGTCGGGCGGCCGGTCACCGGCGGTACGAAGAGGACGTCCACAGGAACACCGGCCATGGCGGCCCCGGATACGAAGACCTTACCGGTGGCAGCAGCGACAACGATGACGGCGGCGAAACGGACGTGGACAACGATTACAATTATGACGGCGATGCCGGCGGCGTCAGCGATGAGGGATACTTGCGGTTGCAGGTAGACGAAAAGCCGAAGCGCGGCGCGGTCAAGCAGTACGAAAAAAAGGCAGACCTACATCGGCCGGCGGCGCCTGCATCGTATGCGGCTGACGGGGCGTCGGCGAACGGTATGAGGGTGGACACGACGTTGCTCCGTGGCGAGACGATCGAGCTTCCCACGTATGTCAACGTGCCCGTCACGTTAAAGTGCCGATTCGAGCCGGTAGAGGGCACGGTAGACAAGTTCGATACCGTGGTCGAGGCTATGTACCCGGGACACAGGGACGCGCCACCACCACCGCCTAGCTCTCATGCGTCCCGCATACTCAAGCAGCTCATGGGCTCAGTGGAAGGTTGGCGAGGTGTGACACACAATTCTGGGCGATCAGTACGAAGGGCTCCGGGAAACCGGTTTGGCCGGTTCGAGTGGCCGGCCATAGGAGACGACGAGGTCAGCGGTGGTTCTCCCATGGCGCAGCGCGACGACAGCTACAACCGGGTGGCCTGGAACACCATAGCCCGTCAACGCGCCGCCCAACGTATGCGTCGGATCCACGACTCCCATCAAGACTTTTATTGGCCAGAATGGTTTCAAGAACAGTCGGCCCGACTGTTGCAGAAACGAATCGACGGTCATCCGGTCGCAGTACGAAAACAGTCGGAAAACCAATTGATCGAAGACCAAGAAGCCGAACAAGGTGTTTACGACCATGGATTCGACGATCCGCAAGACGCACAAGACTACGACCAGCAAACCGATGGTCGCCAAGCCGAAAAAGTCGATGGTCAGCAAGCCGAACAAGTCTTCGAGCAGCTGCAAGTCGACGATCCGCAAGTCCAACAAGGCTACGATCAGCAAGTCGATGGTCGGCAAGCCGAACCTGGCTACGACCGCCAAGTAGAACCACAAATCTACGACTTGCAACAAGTAAAAAGTGTCGACGACTCACGGCAAATAGAAAGCGTCGACGACTTGCAGCAAGTAGAAAGCGTCGACGACTCGCAGCAAGTAGAAAGCGTCGACGACTCGCAGCAAGTAGAAAGCGTCGACGACTTGCAGCAAGTAGAAAGATCCGACGACTCGCAGCAAGTAGAAAGGGTCAACGATCAGCCGGACCTCGACGGCCGACAAGTCGAACGGGTCCAAGACAGAGCTGCTGCAGAAGAGGTTGACGACCGGCGAGTGCAAGGCGGAAGTCTTCCGGTCGACGGCCAGCGACTACAGCATGACATGAAGGCAACTACCCCACCCGAAACCACCACCACAGTCATTTCAGATTTCGCAAAGTTCCGCAAAGGCATACCAGTCAGGACTTATGTGGAACACGCTTATACGACGGACTCGGCACAGTAGTCATGTCGTAACGTTTCAAAGGTAATAATACACTATTAAGGTGATGGGACGTCTTGTCGATCGACTCGTTTATTTATACATACAATTATACTCGACATGAGTTGTGTTTTTTTAAATGTAATTTTAATTATTTTATCGTTTTCTACGTATTTTGTATTATTTAGGCGATTTATAATTGCTTATTGCGTGTGCCAGACTGTTCAAATTACAACACAATTATTGTACTTATATTATACGTTATACCTAAATGTATCGACATTGTAAAAAAAAAAAAAACAATTTTTTATTTTGCATTTTTATGAATCTATTTTATACGACTATTATTCGCCATGGTGTACATTCCTTAGTATGAAAATAAACAGCCGTAATGTATTTTACTTCCCGGACAGCTAGTAGAATTTCCAAATAGTATAAGCCATAAGGGCATAAGGCATGAATAATATAATATTATACCAACACAGTGAAATATGTTTTCAAAACGAAACAAAATCTACATCATCTATATTATATTGAATCGAGAGTTTTAAAATTGTAAAACTATCGATCGAAAAATATACATCACTAAGGTAGTTTAAATAGGTAAGGTTAGGTACCTGTTGTTATCCATAAATTATAATTGGTATTTATAGAAATATGCAACTATAATATAACCATAAGCGAAGGGTGTGTTTCATTTCCAAAGTATTAATAATTTATATGAAATAATAAAGTAAGTACCTACCTTATATTCATACCTAAAATTATTGAATGCAATTTTCTCAATAATATCGACCATATAAAACTATAAACGATGGTGCATGAAATAAAGTATACATAGACGGTAACGATAAATTATTATAAAATGTACATAAAATATATTTATTTATTTTTTATTATTATTTATTGACATAAAATAATTCGAATCAAGATAGGTGGATAGTAAATTCAGTAGAAAAAGCTTAAAGTATAAGTTATGAAAATAAATGCATACAAAATATAATGTTTTACTTAAGCCTCGAAAAAAATACTTTTGTTTTAAAGTGTCTATAATAGTTAATTTGGTTTGAAAATAATAAAAAAAAAAAAAAATGTTTAAATAATTGTATACTTTTTTCTCTATCAACAACAACTATTATTTCATTAAATTGTTCATATTTAAGTGATAACAGTTTGAAGATACAAAAGAAATATTCTTGAATTAAAAAATTCAAACTTCGAGATAAATTGACATAAATCACACACATTAGTAATACGTTTAAAAACATATTTTATATATGTATATATAACATTTTATTCATAAAGGGCAGTTTTTATAGATTTATTTCAAAGTGAATTTATTTTGTTCACATATTTGCTTTTAATACAATATGTTATAATGTAAAAATTGGTATTTTTTTTATATACTTAATGGTACGATTAGGTACCTATAAGTTTAACGAGTTATATTGCAATAATACAAATTTGGTTATACAGATTTGTGAATAAAACATTTGGTACCCACGTTACTGTCGTATGTCAATATCTTGGAATCAGATTCTAATTGATAATAACGTTTTCCTTTTCATCAATGAGACTAACGTAATTTAATGACATCAGTTTTTTTTACGCAACGAAAAAGTAATATTGTTACCTTTTTTTCAGTCTGATGAGTAATGCTGATGTATATTACTTTAAATGTTAATTTATGATTATAAATTTATATCCCATTTCATATTCACATTTCATCTAAATTACCCAACCCGTTATTTAATTTTTCAAGATATCTTTTGAATTAGGAATATACTTTTTAAATGTATACAGTATAAATTGGTTTTGTAAAATGTATGCACCATATTATATGGTAATTGGTAATTATTATTTTTAACTTTTTAAGTTATAATAATATAAGAGTAAAATATAAGCTAACGTATAATAGGTGACAGTAAGAATTTTTAGTAATTTTTCTGGAAATATTGTACATACATGTTGTCAAGTTCGTTCGTATCTGTAACAACTAAGAAAATTATTGCGGTATTTTATTTTTCAAATGTTCACATTTCATATTCAAACCTTTCAGATCCCTAGTTGAACACTCAATATTGAACAAACACTAATAGGGCCCGTTTTACAATCATAGTTTAAACCTCGGTTACGCTTGAACCACTGATTTAACCGGCCGAATTCGGTGGTTTAACCGGAGTTCAACTATTGTAATACGGGCCCTAAGTAGGTTACCTACATAATATTGTGATAAGATATTCTTAACTTTCTGAGAAATTACATTCAATATGTCAAGATAGAATTATACAAAACTTCATGAATAATAGTAAGACAAAAAAGTTTGAATGGAATAAGTAAATATAACAATAATATTATAATGAGTTTTGCATAATATATACCTAGGTATCATGAATATAATTTAAGATTTGTGCAACCACTACAACTACGGTTACCGATGAGGTTTCAGTAGCAGACAAGTCATCTGCGCATATATATATATTTTGACAGTTTCTTTGGAGTTTCCTACAAGTCCATAGTCCATTCATTGAAGACTTGTGTATAAACCTATGCAAAACAGGTATACAACTATAAATATAAATTTTCCTTAATATTATATTAATTAATTAAGAATTTTAGGTTATAAAAATTGAAAACAAAGCTAATTATAAACTATAATACCTAAACATATTATTACCTACTTAATGTAGGTATGGTATTTAAATGATAATATAATATTGAAACATTTTTAAAAATAATTTTTTCGGTTATATATAAGTTTACACACTCTTAAAAACAACAACTGTTTTATAACAGATATTGTGTCACCTATAATTTTTATTTTCTAGTAGTATATTCCTACATTGTTAAAAATATTGCAAATTGATTTGTTTTTAATAACATATTTCTCCTTTTGAGTATTGACGATAGCAGATACATTTTTTTTTTAAATGGGATCAAAATAATATTATTATATTTATTAATTTGATATTAATTTTAAGCGTACACCCGCTACATGTCCAATGGTTACATTATATTTTATATTTTTTATTAGGTTTCCTTGGCAGATTGCACTTGATTAATAATACCTTAAATTAATCAGTATAGGTTCTTACAGCCATATTTCATATCAGACATGCCTGAAAGTCCTTATAGAAAATACAGTCTGTATCATATTAAAATATAATGAAATAGGTTTATAACATATTTGTAAAATTCAAAATTGTTGGTGTATTTGTAGTTATTTTTCAAAAATATAATTATTTAAGAATACAATATGAGTCTTCTGATTTTCTTTAATTTTATCTTTTTTTCTCGGGAAAATGTAAGTCATACAGACTCTTGTAGACTTGTCCCTATTCCCTCTGTAGTCTGTACATAACTTAAGATAACATTAAGTTAAATACATAAGCATAAAAAGTACCTATATCATATTATTATACCGACAATATAGTTTGTTAAAATATTAATTAACAATCATTACTAAATAATATACCTAATACAATGTGACATTGATGAATTTTGTTTTTTTTTTTTATTGAAGTATCACGCATAGTATGAGTTATATTTCAGGTTAAGTGAAAAAGTAATTTAAAATATTGCAGTATCAAGTTTATACAACCCACTCGTGTAAAAAGAAAATAATTAAAACATAAAATGTAGTCAACTTAGACAACTTTGACTTGTGATGCAATTTGGTCGGAACATTAATTAAACATTTGTTTTATATCAAAACGCGCAGACCATGTTGAAAATAATTAAAAAGATATATACGTGAGTGTATACGTACGTGAAATAAAGTTGAAGGTACAAACTAAATTTATCTTCAAAATATATGCTGTACACCCACATATGTTGGGGTTTTAACTGAAATAAACTGGATTTGACAGTCTTTTAAACTATGTAACATTTAAAACGTCTAAAAAGTTATAAACAATATGGGTATACATAACATTCACATTCTCTATATTATACAGCGAGTATTTATTAAACTTATTTTATCTGATGTTTAAACGATAATATTATTATTATTTAACTTTAAAAGATGCAATTTCTTATTAACGACGTTTTATCCTAACACAAAGTAAACCATAGAAAAATAATCTTTATCTGGACTTAGCAATTTTAAATGATACTTTAAAAAAATTATATTAGGCTTAAGCGTTTCTTCATACATAGTCATTTATTTTAATAGCTAATACCACGTACAGTTAATATGATAATAAAATAAACATAAACACAGTGGCGTCATTTGGGGGGGGGCAAGGTGGGCATTTGCCCCTGTCTGATTTTAAAAGCAGCCCAATGGGCCGGTGTCCGGTTTTTGCAATTTAACCATTATTATATTTTATTAGTGTAAAAACATAATTATTTTTATAATATTTTCAGAAAATATTTTACAGTCTACCTACTAAGAAATTATAGTCACAATATGATACATTTTTAATTAATAATTGATAGTTTATAGTTGGAATAAATGTATATTTAGACGCATGCGGGACGTGCGTTTATGTTTTGTGTGTGCGTGTGTGTTTTGTTATGAAAAAGGAAGTAGGAACACAATATTGTTGTATGCACAACAATAATAATAATTAATATCATAATCCCATATAGTTTTATTTTTAAAATCTAAAATTATTACAAATTCTAAAAACAACAATCGATTTACACATTACACTCTTACCTATTTAGTATTTATCATTGATCTCAGACTTCTGTCAACTTGCGACAGACGACAGTTGCTTACTCGTTTATCACAATTCAGTATTCACAGTAAACTTTTCTGTATTTTGTTAATATTTAGTTCTGTAACCTTAGGAATTCATGACCTTTTATTCTATTTCAAAAATTTAAAATCAACTTT
>NC_042495.1:117058422-117062718 GCF_005508785.2 Acyrthosiphon pisum
GAATTTTAATTGGTAGGTATTAGGGATTGTGCATTTGTTTTATAAAATATCTGCTATCACATATTTTGCAAATTATGTTACTAACCAGTTAATAAATAAGGTTGTAAAAATTAGGCTAAAAAAAATTCTTATTAAGTATAATTATGAATAAGTGAGGTGGGGTATGGAAAAATGTAAGTATATATTATAATGCGGTTGCGAGCGAAGCGAGCGGTTTTTTTTTACCCATTCGGGCCGGTCAAAACCTTTGCCCCCCTCTATTGAAAGTTGAAATGACGCCACTGCATAAACATCGATAAATGAATCTCGTACTCTGTAATCCATTATTATCGGGGAGGGGAGGGGGCGTGTATGTTAGTAATATTATGACTGCGGTCGTAGCAAGAAACTTGGCAAATGATCACTGCGGAAACGCTCGTCATCGGCGCATTAATGAGCATAAAAAGGCCCAGTGAAAAGATTGGAAAACACGTACGTTTTCCGGGCTAGTACTACCTTGTATTCAATCAATGTCATTTAATCTATTTTTTCGCATCGAAAAAAATTCAAAAATTAGCTGCCAACTACTATGCGCGTAAGTCTTTTGCGTGCACTTGCAATGCGAGATAATTTCCAAGCACTTTTTTTTTTTATAATAATACACGTACGACTGCCGCTGTCTGTACTATATTATTATATTGTATCACGGCCCGTCGTAACCCTTTTTCGTCCCCGGAGATTCGTCGTCTACCCTTTGACGTGATGCATATACACGCGTACAACAGTTATTCCACCCGAATCGAATTACGCCCGTCCCGGTCGTTTTGCTCCGGGCACCGACTATTGCGCACCAACTATTATGTATAATATACTTGATATACATTATATACATATGATATATTATATAATATGCATTATGTGGAGACTGCGGTCAAGTATCGTATTATAATATGCTGTAGCGAAGTCGGGTGGTCGCGTTCGTGCTTGTGTCGGGTCGGGAGAGGAAGATCGAGTGAATGTCGCGTGAGCCTAGTAAACAACAACAAAAACACAATAGTATAACATGATAATATCGATGTACGCATATTATAATAAAGCGTTGGAAAAAATGGTAATTAGGTGTTTTATTGACATATTATCATTATCATCGGTCATGAAATTTAGACCGCAATTTTCAAGAAACGATGATTGGAGATATTATTAGTGCCACGTTTGGCGCAAAGGGTACGCAACTAGAGGCGCCGCGGACTGTTACCTATAATATTGTCACGGTGAGTGTATAAAATGTAATGTAGTAATACCACTAAAGTACGATATAGGCGATGTACGTGTTTTGGTTTAAGGACAGTCTAAACAAAAAAATGTACATATTCAATTATTATGTTGTAAATAATATAACCAAGTAAGTTGAGGGTAGAAGGGGGAATAAGAAGAATATAGGTCTCTTATAACTCCCAAGCGAGAACTCCCAGTGGCGTATCCAGGGGAGGGGCTGAGGGGGCTGCAGCCCCCCCCCCCCAAATGTTAAAAATTATTTTAATGGTCTATGATAGTAGCTCAAAAAGTCTTAAATTGTATTTAAAATATTTAAAAATGTACAATATTATGTATTAACACTTTTCAGCTATCTATTTGTGCTAGTACGTATTTAATGTGTAAAAGTGTAAAATTTGATCAGCATCTCCCGAAAAAAAATCCTGGCTACGCCACTGAGAACTCCAATATCTTCGAAAATAATAATCGTTTTTTTTTTTTGCAGAGTTATATAATATAAAGAATCGAAGCATTAACATTTTTTTTACGATTTCACCCAAGTTATTGAGTTTTGACTGGTATTATCCCTCACATAAATTATGTCTTACAAAAATAACTATAATCAAATAGCTTTAATGATATAATACCATAAGGGTATATATAGGAACAGCTAGTTTGAGTACAAAACATTATATGTACCACGGTACCAGTGTACCACATACTGTATAAAAATATTTCAAATAATATTTAATTTAAGCCGTTACAAATCTAAGATAATCATTTAAAAAAAAAAATGCTTGGAAACATGTGTACCTATATGAACTAAAATGTATTATTATATAAAAATAAAATTCACAAAAAAAATATCTAATTGATTCATCTATGGTAAACATCTTATTTAAATAAAAATATAGGTACTTACAATTTATTGGTTTTATCAAGATAATGCACAACACTGATCACAGAATACAATTTTCAGTTTTTAAATTACCCCAAATGTCACACTACAATATTTTCATAGTTATTTTATAACTATTTTAAATGTTAGTACCTACATAATATAATTGGCAATTATATTATAGTACCTATTGTATTTAAATTAGAATAAACTCAAAATTTTAAATTTATAAAAATATAGAATACTTTAAAATATAATATTAATTTTCTTGAAGACTGGAGTACATTACAGTTAGTTATATTTTAAAATTTAAACAATTGGAACTTAAAATTCGTTATTAGTAAGTGTAACCATCTAGTTTTTAGTTATGACTCCACGAAACATATAATTACAAAATAAATAAACAAATACCTATTTGGTTTTGAATATAAAAACTATTTTGGTTGATTCGTCTATTATTCCTAAGAAAGTTATTCGCATCGGTCGTTCGCAAGCGGGAAAATCACGTCCAATTAAAGTCATATTTGATTCTAAGTCTGATGTATTTGATATTATTAAGAATAAACGCAAGTTATCACAATGCAATTCATCACTATCATCGATTAACATAAGTACTGATCGGACCCTGTATCAAAGAGAGGCTATGAAGAAATTACGCGAAGAATTAAATCAACGAACTTCAAAAGGTGAAATGGATTTAACGATCAAGTTCGTTTATGGTGCCCCTAATATTGTTAAAAAATCGGAAGTCAACTCTACTCATTCTCAACCTCAACAATCTCAAAATTTTTTAAAATAAATGTTATGTATCAAAATGTAAGAGGTCTCAGGACGAAACTTCAATTTTTTCGTAATTCTGTTAATAATTTAAACTGTGATTTATTATTTTTGTCCGAAACTTGGTTAAATGATACTATTAATGATGTAGAACTTGGTATTATTAATTTCAATATTTTTAGAGCTGATAGAATTGGTACTCATGTTTGTAGAGGAGGTGGTGTGTTGTTAGCCATCAGAGATAACTTGGAATGCAGACGTATTGTTATTGATAATATCGGTGGTATTGATCAGGTATTTGTATTAGTTAATTATAATAATGTTAAATTATTGTTAGGCTGTGTTTATATTCCTCCCAATACCCATAAAGATATATATATTAAACACTGTGAGTTAGTGGAGAATATTATTCTTGTTCATTCAATAGTGAATATACTTATTATTGGTGATTATAATGTTTCTGGTTTCTCTTGTACTGATTATACCCAAATTAACGATCCCAATTCGAATGTTATAATCAGTTCATTTATTAATTATTTGAATTTAAAACAAGTTAATAGTATCCTTAATGACCGGTTTGATATCTTAGATTTAATTATGACTAATAATTGCGTTGATTGCATACGTCTAGGTAGTTCACTTACACCGTTAATTGATTCTTATCACCCACCATTGGATTTTATTTTATCCATTTCTACACCTGAATTTCTTTCCGAAACATCATGTCCAGTTGTTTTTAATTTTAATGCATGTAATTATAATGATGTTAATCTGTTTCTTAATAGCATTGATCTAATGTCTAATTTGATAAATCTTAATGTCGATTTAGCGGTTTTTAAACTAAATGAAATTATATCCCATTCGTTTGATATGTTTGTTCCTAAAATTAAATTAAATCATTATGATTCGCGTAGTTTATATCGGTCCAATCCTATTTTGAGAAATTTAATTAAACTAAAAAAATAGGCACATAAAAAATATAAAATTACTAATTCACATTCAGATTACATGTTTTTTCTAACTTACGTAGTAAATGTAAAAAATTGTCTTCTCAAATTCATGCAAATCATTTGTTAAAAATTGAAAATAATATTAATATCAACCCGAAGTCGTTTTGGAATTATATTAAATCTTTGAGATCTAATCGTTCTAATATTCCCCTTTCAGTATTTTTGGACAATACTTCTGCGAATAATATGAATGATACCATTAGGTAATTTGCTAAATATTTTTCATCAGTATACACAACTAACACAACTAATATAACAAACGATTACAATTATGATTTATTTTATAATCAGTTTCATAATTTTAATTTGAATTCATTTAATATTTATGAACACGAAATTATAGATTATATTGGTTCACTTGATGACAAGGCAAGTATT
>NC_042495.1:117064162-117129421 GCF_005508785.2 Acyrthosiphon pisum
TTATTAAAGATGGCATTTTTAAGTTTGAAACTTAAGATTCTTAATATTTTGTATCACTCATTCACATCGAATAATATGAAATATCGCGTACCACTATGATTGGACTAAGTAGGAAATCTGAAAATAATTTAAAAACTAATACAGGAGCGCATTCAAGGTTTTTATTTCGCAAACGCTCAGAATAGTTCAACACAACTCCAATAGATCGCACTACTATATTGTCTGGACTTCACGTTATATGAATATTTTAAATGTTGGTTGGCCAGACGGTGTCAATATGACAGAGCGAGCGCGATATAAAAATGTGTAAATCACAATAGTGAATAATATTACGTAATAGTGGCAGGGACATCACCGCAGCGTATCGCACAATAGTTTTGGATCGATGAAATGCTTATTATGAAATTAATTTATTCATTAAAACATTGTATTCAAGAATTCATAATCAAATACATTTTAAAAAAAGTTTGGCGAAATGCTGAATATTAGGTATCGTGTGGATTATATATTCAGTGATATAAAATATTTGTATATAAAAAACGATTTTCGAAGCGAAATTATTGTTGTGCAGCCTACTATAAGTACCTATGCGTATATTTTATGAAATTATTGCTATTAAAGTAATTTATTTTATATATAGTTATAATAACGCGAATATTTCTTGTGCCTTTAAATAGCTCAAAAAGAGTTAAAATATAATAAACACTGGAATACCGTCGACTTCGGTGGTATCCGCCTGCAGTTAAGGTGCTTTAGAATTATCGTTGCTAACGATTGTTCAGCTTATTTTACTTTACTTACAGTGGTGTATTGGTAAATATATTTATGGGTATACGCACCAATAAAATATGTACGTAACCTAAACGATCAAATTATATCATCGTATATATTATATATCGTTATTGCAGTTCAATTAGTAGATAGTTTTTAACATTATTTTATTAATTTTTGTATAATGTAACAATAGAAAATAAAACAAAATCAACTCGAATGTCAAAAAAATTAAAATAATAATAACATTATTATTATAGGTACAATCTATAGAATTTTCCACATAGATTTTTTGTATTCAATATTGGGTTTACTAAATTGAACTTAAAGTCTTAAAATACATTAAACACGACGCATATTGTTATATAACTTATATTCAACACCTACCTCAATTGATAAGTAATTCATTAATACATATAATAACGAATAACGTTTTTTTCCTATATGAATTATTAAATAAATTTTAAATCTTATTTGGTTTTCTGGTTATTTTGGAAGCGTATACCCGTAAAATAAGATTTTACCTTGGGTATACGCCGAAAATCGAAAATCTTCTGATGGGTATACGGCGTATACCCGCGTACCAGTACCAATACACCACTATAGTATTTTTGCTCTCTGGAAGGTGCAACCACTAGTCTCTACTAACATGTTTGTAGTAGCTTACGTGTGGTGGAATGATCGAGATTTGGCAGTTTGGGACCACTCCCGACGACCGGACTAGTTCAAACACAATGTTAAAAGTTGATTGGTGTCGCAAGGTGTTTTACAATCATAGGTGAACTTTACACAAGTGTTGTTAATTTATTTTCAGCCAACCGCTAATATTTTTTACGTCATACTATTTTTTTTTATTTTTGGGGGGGAATGGGGTTTATCCGGCCACTAGGACCATCCCGTATCGAAACCAATAATTGGTTTAACCAAGAATTATTCTCCAGCTATCTCTATCCATTGCCAAATCCTTCTAGTTTGGTCTAATTGTTCTACATCTCTCTTGACTGTATCTTCCCACCTCAGATTTAGTCTTCTCAGGGGTCTTTTGCCTACCGGATTTTGTCGTAAATGTTTGTTTACAAGTTACAAATTTAAATCAATTATGTTGTACTTTACCTGTTTAATGTTATCCCAATGCAGTTAGTTGATAAACGATTTGTCCAATATTTTTATTTACAAACAGGTATAGAAACTAATATAAACAGCGTAGGCACATATTTTAAGAAATTTTCAATGTATAAATATTATAATATATTTTAAGTACATTGTCCATGATGGAGGTTCTCAAATTTTTTTTCACATACCAAAAGTAAAGTATGTGGTCGTGCATATCAATTATAACACGACTAAAAACAAAATGATAAATTTGTAAACATTCGTAAAATACAATGACCAAATTTTGATACGTATTTTAACTAATTTCCTGTATATAATATATTTATTTATATTATATATTATATTATGTGTTTATTTATAATTGTTTCCATCATGTACCTCAGTTAGAAAACATCTGGTATGTTTTATATACATAAAATATAACACCATTTTTATAATGTTTAATTCGTTTCACCGGTTTATTTAAATTTTTTTGAATAATTCACTTAACTATTTTTGAATTTATAGTTTATCATAATATTACGAGTCTCTATTATAATATACAGCATCTGTGTTAGAGTCTCAGAGAGTCACTTTATATGTGACCAAAATTATACACGCTGTTACACAATGTTGATTTTATAAATCATGTTTTAAGTTTTAAGTATGATTTGTCATATATGTACAGATGATAGTAACCTAAAATAGTTATAGATACGTTCAGGAAATAGGTATACAATAATAACTACAGGCGAATTAATGTTGATGGACAAATAATTATTATAATAATATACAAACAAGTCATCGCCGATAGTAATTATTATGACATTTTTGTTTTTTCATGAAACGTTATTTTGATCAGACTATAATATTAATATATTATACAACGATATTATAATTTATAGTATCGAAACACCGCGTGCACGAGAAAATAAAACAATGTTAGAATCACATAGTAAAATATATATCTTAAAAAAGTCGTGGCCGCAGTCGGTCAGTAACGTATAATAAAGGAACGCCGAATCGGATACAATAAAATACAGTGTATTACTTCCGTTACACGGAAAATCTTAACACGGAAATCAATTTTAAAATATTATTTACTGACTAACCATATCGTGGAGTTTAGTTTTTCGTGATTTTCTTGGCCGATTTCAAATCTTTCGGTTCGGCCTTTGCGGGCACCGCCGTCATCGCTCCGTCCACCTCTCCACCGGGCAACTGCTGGACCGGTTCGACGACCTGCGGGGGTTGTTGCTGTTGCTGTAGTTGCTGCTGCTGCTGCTGCTGCTGCAGTTGTTGTTGTTGTTGTTGTTGCAGTTGTTGTTGTAATAGTTGCTGCTGTTGCAGTTGTTGTTGTGGTATTTGCTGCTGTTGTTGTCCGGCTGTTCTCGAGTATCCGCCGTAGTTGTACCGGTCCGGCATCGACATAATCGTCTCGGGCCTTACGGGCATGTAACCGCTGAATGCCAACTGCCGCCTGTCGAACGGACCCTCCGCCACAGCTGCAGCCATCGACCGGCCGACCAACGGTTGTTGCGGGAACGGGCCCGGGAACTGGAACTCCGGTTCCGATACGAACCTCTGCTGCGGCTGCCATTCCGGGACCGGACCGCCTTCGTAGCCGTATGGTTCCACTGACCTCACCATCGCTGGAACGAACAGCGGCGTGGGTCGCATCGCTAATGTTCTAGGACGGCTGCCACCAAACCCTTTGCGGGCTAACGTGTCTTCGTAAGGTCCCGCCTCCATGTAGTTCTGCGTCATCGGTTGCATGTTGTCATCTTCGTATAAGCCGTCGTCGGTATCGTCTACTGTCCTCGTCAGTATCGCCATGGGATATGGTTCGTCGGCCATGCGGTAACCGCCGCCCGAGTAACTTCCACCGAAGTAATTGCCACCCGAGAAACAACCGTCCGAGTAACCACCGTTTTGCGAACACGGAGACTTGTAAGGTACCACATTAGCAACCGGTTTCTGGTAGACGACCGTCGGCTGGTAGTGAACCAGAGGCTGTTGCTGCTGCACGTACTGCACCTGAGGCACCTGATGGTGCATCACGTGAAACTGTTCGTAGTGCGGCTGTTCTTGGTGTGGTTGCACGTACACGGACACCGGGCCGGCTTTGGGTTTGTGCAGACTGTCAAGACACTTTTCCGACGGGACTCTGGCCTCGGCGGTCGTCGACTGTCGCTGTAGCTGACTGGCCAAGACGGCGGCCAGCGTGGGTGGTGCCGGATCGCCGCAGACAATCGTCTTCCTGCCCGTCTTCGAAACGTCCGCGTACACGCACTGTTCGTTGCTGTTCTTCGACCCGACGTCCTTCTTGACGCGCACCGACGAGGCGCCGACGACCGTTGCCGCCACTACGAGCAACACTGCGACAATAACGGACTTCATGTTGCGTTGGGTAACGGAAGGTGTTTGCGGACAATTGGCCCGTCTGGCGATCGATGTCGGTATATTGTGTCCCATGTGTCCGGACACCTGTGATATATACGCGGGAAGACGGTCGAGTGCCGACGTAAACAAAATAAAATATGTGCTGACCGAAGGGAAACCGTTTCGCAACGTCCTTTCATTCGGTCCCTAAGCTAAACATTCAACACGGACGCGAATAAATTACGAAACGGTATAATACAATACTAGGTTATAGGTAACTATTGTATTGTATAATAATAATTAAACGCCGAAAGTAGACCAGGTCGATGCTAAATAATAACAAACCATGATTATGTATACAAATCAATGATCGACTGCGAATGTTTCGCATAGCTGTGCGCGAAACCGTAAACATTACTTCGAGTGTCGGACAATAATGTGTAATAACTGTACAACTCGCGGAACTTGAGATTTTTTTTTTCGAATAATGTCACGAGAAAATATACGATTACGAGTTGAATTCCTCCGTGTGGGTGCAGGTGTGGATAGTCCCGATGTACACGATTTTGTGCGTTTGTGCGAAAACAATCGTCGTGAAGACAATGGAAAACGACAAAGCACGAATTTATAAAATGATGAAATACAATATATCTAGGTATACGTTTTTTTAATTAAACACAAGTATATACGCATATCAATTAATACTCAGCAGTCAGAATACGTTACTTAGGTATTATAAAGTGATAAATTAGTTAGGTATCATCAAATAAATTGTTGTCGTATTATATTATAATAAATGTAATGTTAGTAATCACTAATAACGATATTTATGCTTACATATGGAAAATAATAACCATTATTAAGTAGGTAGGTATTCATATTCATTACATAAAACTGTTGACATTCTATGTACAAACAAATTAAACAAATGATTGTAATGTGTTTTATAGTTTATATAGGTTTTTTTTACAAATTGCATACTGATTGCACAACAGTATGCGTTTTAAATAATTAAATGGACTAAAGATAAAAACTTAATAAATGTGTTAGGTATTTAGGTAAATTCACATAATATAATTCATTATTTACATTTATTAATATTTAATGAATAGGTTCTACAATTATAATTACGATGACACTAAAGGATTACTATTGTTATTAATTTATTATGCAATCAATTGTATTAGTAAAAATAATAAATAATATAATATTCCTAGGTGGGTACTATTTTCGCAGTTACGTATGTTGCAAAACTTATAAAAAAGAGAACATCATTAAGAACCTCTACGATTTAATAATAATCTATTATATTATTACCAATACAATATTAATGATATGGGTACCTGTTATATACATCTGACAGCTCATTCATACTACTCCCCGGTCTATTGAAAAATGTATGTTTTTTTCTAATAAATGCAAAACTATTTATTAATTAGTAGGTATGTTATATAATGGCGTATTTTAATTAGATATTAATATTTTTGATTAAAATATAAATACAAAATTAACCAATAAGTGAAAAATCTTAATAAACTATAATTATCTTTTAATACAGTTCAATATTTAAATGACTGTGGAGTCAAAGAAATTTATTATGATATTATATGTACAGCTTAAGATGTTGATATAAAATATTAAAGTAAAACGAGAGACGGGTGAAAAATTCTTAGTTAATTATAATTTATATCTAATGAATTATATCAAACGCATGATGCTTATCACAACAGTTATATCACAAAATAACAGTTATTTAGTGTTTATACGACTCGTACAACAGTGACATATAAGTTTCGTTATTACTGTATGTCATACAAATTATACAAGAAAAAGTGCAAGAGACTTGCCAACTTAGTTCAAAAATAATATTTACATTATATTATACCATATTGAAACAATTCACATTTAAGTACTCGATTTTCACTTTTCAGACTGATATATTATATTTTTTGGCATGAACATAGTTTCTCCATTATAATAAACATTTTTTTTTAAATACGAGTATAATATTTAACTTAAATTTGTAGAGTATAATATATACCTACTATTAAAAAATAACTCGTTAAAACATAAGTTTTAATTTTTTTGTTCCTTTGAACCTCCAAGGAATTTCTAGGATCATTCCCGTTTCTACGAATTTCCGGAAGTTACAATTCTACAACTTTTATGCCATTGTATTATAACACAAACAAAATTTCAGTTTTATATTTTCGTTTTACAGTCATTTATATTTCAATGGAATATTAAAAATCGCTTCATTGTATATAAAACCAAATTCAATACACAATATGAATTAATTTATAGTCTTTCACAAAAATACAAAACCCATATTGGCATTTGGCATCGCATATTACGTATAGTTTAGGTACTTGGTTGTATAAAACATTTTATCTTAAATTAAACGAAAATATAGGTACACGTAGTTTATAATAATTTTATTATATTTTACAAGGATAAACAAAATAATTTTATAACTTTATATTGCTAACATATTTCAATATTTGGGTATGCTTGAGAAGCCAAATATGTTTAAATAATAATACAATTAATAATAGATACGTTATGTTTAACTTAACGAAATAGCAGTTAAAAACAAATGGTTTTACAATATGTTAAAAGTCCATGTCACCTACAGAATATCAGGTCGCGCTGTACATATAATATGAGAGTTGCATAATTTAGAGCACTAAAATTAATAATAACAATACAATGGAAAAATACGATAACTATTAATATTAAAACGAAATAATTTAATAACTCTATGCTAATAGTTGTGATAAGTATAATAGTACCTACGTATTTAAACACCTAGTTTAATAGTAATATAAAAGCTCTATATTAGTTCGTATGAGTTATAATAATTGTAGTGTCTTCGCCTCACTCGTTATCCAGCGTCGGAGGGGTCTGATCATCTTCGTACGAGGCCGGAGGATCGTCTTTGTCATTTTCGTTATCGTCGTCGTACGTTACCGGGTTGTGTTTGTCAGATGAGGAGGAGGAGGAGGAGGAGGTGACTTTCTGCCGGGCCACCTGTCTGGCGTCCAGACGCTTGGCTCCAGAATCGTCAGAATTGTTGTCCGGTTCGACGACCATGTGGTTACCAATGGTTTGGTCCTTCTCTGGCATTGGTGGTTTTTTGGCACAGCTGTGGGCTGCGACTTCCGGCTCAGCTTCCGGAAGATTCGCTGCCCCCGAAGTCCTGTTGTAAGCATTAAACGTCGGCGTGTGATTGACAAATGCCGCCAACTGACCGACGAACGCCGGGTTTCTGCGCATTTGGTCCAACATGAACATGGCGTGCTGCTGCTGTTGGTAGTACTGCTGTTGGATCTGCTGCTGGATGAGCGCGTACTCTTGCTGCCGGCGCTGTTGCTGCTCGTACAGTTGCTGCTGGAACTGTTGCCGGGCCAGCATCTCCTGTTGGCTCTTCAGCTGTTCGTAGAACGCGGTCAGCTTCTCGACGGTGATCGCCGACGACGTGTCGTTGCCATGCGACCGGTCGGCGACGGCCGCCTTGCACGGTACAGCCACCGCCGGCACGTCCGGATTGCTGTGGCCGACCAGTGGTGGTGATTTGGCGGTCCACCGGTCGTCGGACCTGCTAGACCGGAAGGAAGCGGGTTCGGGGAGCTCGGTTGGAGTGAGTTCGATCACCTTCGATGAGGCAGCCGCGGGGAAGTACTGCGCGAGCACCGCTCTCGCGTAATCGTCCTGCGTGTAGCTCGTGTACGGTTTGCCGGCCACAGACACCGCGGCGGCCGCGATGGCCACCAATGCGTACGTGACGGTTCGACGGTCACAGTGACAGCGCGTCGTCATATCGTGGAGTTGATAGCCGTCGATTATCCGGTCCGATGTAACGATGATGCGATGATATTATCGTTTGTGTCGATTGCGCGTCTCCGTCGTCCGGCTCGGCTGCGCAGTGTCAATCGGTGAAGTCGTGTTATTTTTCTTTCGGCTCGAAGCGTAATTCGTGTCTGACCGGACCGCGTTCCAACGTATTGTGTCCCGGCTGACGTGTACGGCTGACTATTTATGGCCACACTTTGGTGGTCGTTATTTTTTTCTTATCATTTCCTCGCAGATAACGCCGTGACATCTGATACGGCGTGGTCGTAAGATTTCGTCCGGCCAGTCGTTGTTTTCGAAATTTCGCGAGATAGTGCCGCGCAGCCCGAATTTTTTACAAAACAATTTTGTAAAATATCATTCTTGTTTATATGGCGTAGCGGCACGTAACGACCTCGAAAATACTAATACACATAAATTATAATAATATAGTATGGGCAGGTCACAATCGTCGGAAATACCATACATATTATAATATACATTAAGTATAATGTTATCATATGTACGGGTGTTAAAATCTCGGCACGAAACATAGTGGAAATTGAACCCCTCCGATTGCTGGAACAACCTAACCGCCGATGATGACTGTTGTTGAAAACGCGATGTTGTAAGTACCTAAGAACAAATATAAAACGTTAAACGATTTTATTATTTTTTACAATTTATGACTGGGAAAACGATCAGAATTTCAAAACAGCAAAGACGATTTTACCTATTTCTTAAACGTGAGTAGTTACTAAAAAAACACGTTTATATTATATAATTCACGAGCTAGGTTTTCCTACTGTTGAGATTTGTTATTTGTTATAATTATAACATTCATTCTAACGGCTCACTAAAATTGTCGGAAAATAGTTTTACAATATCTGTAACACAAGTTTTTCTTCAGGTTTTTAAATACACAATATACACGGTACCTGTGTATATTGGAAAATTCGCTATTTTATGCAACGAATAGACCGTACGTCAGACTGTATTACAGTAAATTTTATTATAGTTATTTGACAAAGGCCCAAAATAAAATCATGGACATGACCTTTGCGATATCGACAACATTACTAACGGTATCAAAATGATTGGAACTGTATAATAATGTTATTGTATAGACACGAGATCAGCCAAATTCTGACATCAGAAACCTTGTAGAACGTATTAAATATTTTTAAAAAAATTATAAGATAAAAATATTCTTGAGCGTGGATTTGTGATGTCTTTAACGATCAATTTTAATTCAACATTTTGTTTGTATACTTTACAAAATGTTAATAAGAGCTAATAATAACTAAATGTTAGTTACTATTTTTGTCAAAATTAAAATCTATATAACATTATTTATGGAGTAAACAGAAACTGTTTTTTTTTTTTTTACTATAGAAATAAATGTACAACAAGTAGAAATAAATATACAACTCGAAGGTGACTGCAGCATATTATGACTTTTTTCTACCTGAAATAATAATAAACAGTCATTATAGGTATATTTTCAATTAAAACAAACAATTTTCAAGGCATAAATTATTTAGAAAAATAACGGGTGTTGTTTAACTTAACATATTGTATAAGTTTTTTTTAAAACTTTTAAACGTTAGGATCTTACGATTTATACAAAGATTTTAACATTTGGCCGTCTCCCAATACAGATTTTACAAGTTATGCACAAATGTATTGTCACAAGTTAACAAACTCTTTGTTTGGTTACCAGTAACAAAATAATAAATAATGATTGATATACATTCAGATTTTAAGTTCACAGTTTTCTTTTTTTCAAAGTCGTTGACTATCAATTGTGATTATAACCATATTATGTGTTTATACTCGGTTAAAATATTTACTATATGACCTACTGTATACGATAATAAATATAAATGAATCGTTTTAGTCTGTTTGGAGTATTTACAGTACTTACCATCATAATGAAGTGTTTCGAGTAAAAGCCTGGCAAATATGTTTCGTTCAGCATGCTTGATGTATTTTAAATATACATTTATTATACTCTAAATAAGAGTGGAATAGTGGATAATGCATTTTTTAAGCTATACAAAGAATCTTTGTCAAAGATAACTACGTTACTTACCTAAATAATTATTAATAATGTGGTAATTTTATGATTCTGTAGTAGAGTTAAAATGTATTTTATTTTACCTTGTCGTAATTAAATATAATGCCTAATCTGATGTATTAATTGATGTACTATGGTACCTATATTATATTATAAAGTACGTAGTTACATATAATATAATATTATAATTTAAATTATATAAATAAAATACGATAAAAGTATTTTTATTTTTTTGAAACAAGGACAATGGTATTCAAATTTACAGCGGTACCTATAATTACGTTGAGTAATTTTGTGATCATATTATTTTCTATGTTTGTCCTGTTAATCAAAAATCTCTAATATAGTTGTGTTTAATTTTATTTGATATTCTTTTTAAATTATTTATGTGAGTAATTGTTGTAGTGAGTTTATTTAAACTCACGATTACTTCCTCTTTACTTAATTTAATCTTTATTAACGAGTTAAATTAATTAGGCGATATGTAATGCCGTCACGGTCGTATTCACTATTTTATCACTAAACTAAGACAAGTCTAATAAAAACTGTGAATTGTGAATCTCGCCATGTCATGTGCTGCTTAAAAGTATTTTATTTTTAATTGAGTACATTTTAATAGATTTTTAAAGAATGAAGTTTATAGTTATTCAAACATCAAACGTATATTATATGTGAAGCAATTCTGACAACAGCTATTGATATAAATTATAATACGGCAACGTCTGGTGCATATATTCCAATATCTTCTAGATTTGTCTTGTGTGCTGCAAGTCATATTACTGATGTAATAGTACTTAGGTTATTATTTGAAGTGGGTAGACTGTCGAGATGTTTTCGTAAAAGTTTCTCGATAACGTGATAATTGTAATCAATACTGTATTAGGTATCGTTAGTAGTACCTTTAAAATATATCAAAACATATTATTGATTCTAATTTTCATTGGAACGTATTTTAAATCACGTAACTATTACACATTATTTAGGTCATAGTATTATCTAATATGAGTACTGAACTAAAAATAATACTACGGTCTACAAAGAGGATTCTTTTAAAATGTCTTCTTTTTTAGTTAATCTAGTTTAACTTTAACACACTTATTATAAAATGAAGATACACCTCAACGGAAAGCACCGAGAAAGTTTTATTCCGACGATTGATTTAATTGCTTTCACGATTAAATTAAATTAATGGCTATCAAGTATTTAAGTTGAAACATATTTTGAAATCTCATAATAAATGTTGTTTTGAAAAACCAAAAGTTTTGCTGATAGGAACATGTTGTTGCAATAAACTTTAAAATGATTAGATTCGATAAAACTTTTGATACCACTACATTAAAAGTGGTAGGTTGGAGATAGAACCCTATTTTATATGGTATATTTATTAGTTTTCACCGAAATTGAATTAATTCAAAGATTAAATTAATATCCTTACAGATTAACAAAATCAATACAACAATTTAATTATTAATAAGAAAAATTGTATGTTTGTCTATTTATAAACATTTAGCAAATAAAGGTCAGCTGTCTGACCTGCATGCTGAATGATTTTATAAGGATTTTATAATTTATTTGTTATTATACTGTCCAAGAATTTTTAGCAGGAAAATGTCAATAAGTATCTGTGAAGACAACAATAAAACCACAAATGCATTTTTAAACGTGAAACAATATTTTTATTTTTAATCATATAGTTATCGATCATTGATAATGATTATATAATAATATATTGTATAAGAACTTAAAAGTAAGCAACTTTAAAGTAGATAATATATATATATATATATACTATATATGTATAAATTATATATATACATAATACATTTTGTACAAAATTTATTTATCATACCATATTATATATATATAATGTTATGTTCGTTTTATTATTATAATAAGAACTATGTTATCAAGCACTGTTTTGGAATAATATAATAAGTTTAATAATAATTAATGAAAGCTCCACCGACGACCCGTCTCGCGTTTGTTATGCGTACGACATAATATCCTTACATCGTATAATAATGTGTCATATTATAATAATGTAATGTCATTATATTAATAATATAATAATAAACATATTATTATAATAAACACACACACGCAGCATACGCGGTTTCCTACAAATGATTAACTACCGTATTTATATTATTTTATTTCACGTGGCTGGTTTCGGTTATAAGTCACGTGTGCGCATAACTACAACAATGATGCTATTATAATATTCAAACGGACGCACACACGAATGCGGCGACGTGCCCAAAAGAGCATCGCATTTTACAGAATTATCTATTGAAATCGTTTTGTTGACGTTTCTCGTCGCGGTCGTATTTTGTTTTTTTCAAGGAAATTTTTTCAAAATTCTTTACTATTACCGTCGTCGTCACCGCACACGGCGCATGGCCGTCGCGCGGTAACCGTAAGATTTATCGAAACCTACAGGTAGATAGGGACATTAAGGCGTGTGTGTGTGTGTGGAGGTATGTATGCTTAAGCGGAAACGGAACGTATGTGTGGCGTGCCCGCGATTTGTCCCGCGAGGTCGGAGGGGACGAGTCGGAGGTATTATTATTTCATCGTATCGTATGCATATTATACTATTAATATTATGATTATTATACACGCCTATATATAGTATAATACGATGCCGGTTTCAAACGTCGCGTTTGATAGTAATAATATTATAATATTATATGAAATGTATGTATAATTTATATATTGTACGAGGTGGGCACTTATTGCTGTACGGTCACACACAGATTTCGGTCGTCCATCTTGCGGCTTTCCGGCAAATCCCGAACGTTATACGACGTCACTGCTGTTTTAATACCTATGTGTATATACACGGATTATGTGTTATTATCCCTCGTCTTAACGTTTTACCTACGCGTGCGTGTCGGTTATAATATTATGTCACGATATACTCGTGCGAGTTTGTAAATGATTTAAATTTGTTTATTTGATTTGTGAAGGTAACGAAAACAAAAAAAAAAAACCACACTAGTAATCATTATACTTAATAACATAATAATATTATATTATTACCCTTCGTCTTCTTCGACGGCGAACGCGCCGCCGGAATATCATTCAACTTATTCGAAATTATATTATTAATGTGAAATATAAATATTATCGTCAATTTGTATACTATACATCTCATATTATATTATTTTATAATTGCATTAGGTCATAATATAAATGTCCAAGTAAATGGTTCTATGTATTATATATATATATAAATATTATTTTAATAGCACTACAATAGGTATACAGGTAGTATTTATTCTATAGTATATTATAATATGACATCGAAAGAAAAAAAACAATTTAAAATCTAATATATTATTATAATAATAATAATAACCATAATAATATAATAACATAATATAGTTTCTTATAACGAAAGTATAGTTTAAGAATTGTAATATATAGGTCATTAACTAGTACGGTTATAAATTAGAATTGATTAATTGATAAATATTTACTCATAAATTGCAATGTCCCGCACACGCTTACGTGGTGTGTATAATATACATAGGTATTGTTTGATTACCAAGGTCTTCATTGAAATAAAAAAAAAAAAAAAAACGCAAAATAACAATTTTTGGTTTTTCATTTTTATATGCTCTCGACCCGACCTCGACAATCGACACAAATCGTTGTACAATAATAATATCGCTAACACTGCGGTTACACACATTGTATGAAAGACAAAAAAAAATATATATATAATTATAATTATAATGTATTAAAATTACGGTAATATTGTTATAATCATAATAATAATAATAATCAATAATATAGTTACAGATGTATAGTAATATTTATTATTATATAGTATACTATAAATCGGTTCGATGTATAATAATAAGTTTTAAACTTTATGGATCAAAAAAAAATGGGTACATTTTTTACAATAATCATAAACGTATTAATTATATTAATTTTATATTGTTGTTCATTTACCAGCGTTCATAATGTATTTATAATAACTTGAAAATTGCACTTGCGCGCCCACACATCAGTACCGGATTTCACACCAGAATCACAGCGTTTTATTGCAACATAACATAGTATAATATTATATATTTTATTCATTTATTTTTTGGTACCATAAGTATATATAAAATGTATATAATATATATTATATAAAATTTATATAATTATACATATATAAATATATATATATATATGTTATAAAAAAAAATCGTGTACACTACTATACGCTAATTATTGCCATAATAAATCGCTAAACATTAGTTTCAGATGTTTAGCATTGATATGGTATTGAATTGCCACTGTTACTAGACAGAGATTATATACAAATCTCGTCAATATTATTATCAAGTTTCACATAGTTATTATATATATTATTATTATTATATATACCGTCATTGGGTCGAAATCGAATATAACATGTATATTATACCGTATGGCATAGGTGTGCGACTTACTTATTTACTTCTAAGTTTATGTATACAATATATATTATATATATATATATATGTATGTATAGATAGAGAGAGAGAGGGAGGGTAGAGATTGGATAGAGGGAATGGGATGGAATTTACGACGCAAACGTATATAGTTTAAAGTTTCAAGACAAAAATTTAAAATATCGTTAGTGTTAAAAAAAAATTGAGCTTCTTTTATCCTTTTGTAAAGTAAATATTATAATATTATATTATGTTGACAAACGTATCATGTATATTATTATAACTTAATATTTTCAAAATCAAAATGATATTAATAACGTGACTACACACTATTGTATCGAGTTAATTTCATGAAATTCTACGATGTAATGTCTAAAACGTAACACCGTATGACGTATACTAGTAAAATGGCTATAAATTATAATTATTATGTATTTAGTAATATTTACCTATTATAATATTATTATTACAATAACAAACAAACGTTGTTGTAATATTGTATTACCTAATTGTTGTTGTATTTTCCTCCCCGGGGGCCCATTAACCAAAAACAAAAAAGGTGAATACATTTCCAAATCACTTACGGGTTAAATACATAGGTATAGCGATTTTTTATTTTTATACAAATTTTATTAGTCTTACGAAATGTTAATAATGAATATCACATGTTATAAATAAAAAAGAATAAACCATTATAATAATAAACGAAATCACTTAACAGTGTATAAATTAATATTCCAAAAGCAATCGTATATTATAATATTTATAATAGAGCAATACAAGAGCGATTTATTTTTATAATGAACCACAATCCTACAAATGCGCGTGTGTGTGTGCCTAGAATAGGTTATCACCTAATAATAATATACCTAATATTATATATTTAAAAATTATTATTTAAACTTATTATTATAAATGGGTATATTATATTATGTTTTATTTTATTTAGTCATAGCGACAATTAATGTAATAGGTAATAAATAATAATAATTTTTATATAAATACGTAATATATTTATATATAGATAAATATTTTTAAAATATATCTACGATTGTAGATTTAATATAAATTAATTGGAGACGAAAATATGTACACAATATTATTCAAATATATTTTATCGTTAATAATATAAGTACATATTTTTTTATTAATAATGTTTTTATAATTATAATTTTTTTGATCGTAAGACACTTACTATATTTACAAAGTACATGGCTTTTTTATTTTACTTTAGTGGGGTACACATTTCGTTTTTGCAGACCATCCATCATATTTCGTATTTTATGATAACAAAATAACATAAACGTTTTTCGATTTCGTTTATCGTAGGATAAATGGAGATGTTCGGATCGAATTTAGGAATGTTTTAAAGATGGGATTTGGTGAAGTGGCGTCGGTACCTAAGTACATAGATATTATATTATATAGCAACGTATATCTGTATAAACGAGAAACTATCTAAAGGCGTACCCACCATGAATTAGGCCTCAACTCAATTAATAATAATCATCGGAATTCAGGGCTAACTCGAACGACCTCATCACATTTCGTATTATAGCCGAAAGTGCTTTATTTTAAACCACGGGACTTATGTTTGTTTTTAATCTAAATTATGTAACGACGATACTAATACTAATTATGGTTGTAAGAAATTGGAAGCAATGAAACGATTTAAAATATTATTTTCTTATAAAAAATAATAAATCCTTAACAGTAATAGTGACATTTAATCACCGAAATCGTATGAATCATTACGAATTATTATGTTTTTAATTTCAAATCGTCATATCGGTTTTAAACTAATATAGTATATTATTTTCTATAATGTATAGTCCTAGGATTCAACGTGATGGATAACATTTTATTTACTGATGGGAAATTAGACGGGTATTGTCTGTTATACTTGATTATCATGTTGAACAAAATTACGATTTCCCGCGATTGTTGCAGCAATAATTGTGGTTAAAAATGAAGATGAAAACGAAAATGAATAAAAAAAAATACAACGCCATCATCGTTTCCGGGAGTTGGATAGGTGGTGAATCGAATCGACGAACGTGCAAATTACCTAGTGGAATATAATTAGGATTTTAATACCACCGTTGCGAATATAATGATAATATTATATAACGCATGTATTTAATAACGAAAAAAAATAGTCCGTCTGCAATACGTATATCAACGGAAACGTATGGAATACTGTTTTATGAGTTATCGAAATGAATTAGAATAAGCCACTTACATGTGTTTCGAGTAATGTAATCAAACTTCAATAACGTAACTTAAAGGTCTCGATTTTCAATTATTTTTACCAAGCATAAAATAAATATTTGGTCACAATGTTTGAACCTAATCGCATAATATAAGACACATTTTATTGATTGAAAAGGCTGGTTGATTTTTTACTGACAATTTTTTTCGGGGGATGAAATATGTGAACGAAATGAAGTCGAAGGGTAACATAATATCCGCGTACCTCATTTCGATCAATAGTTTAATTAACACACATAGAAGCACAACAATTTCATCTCAAGACGTGTCCGAACGATCGCGAGTAATGAATACCGAAAACGCCTGATGTGGCGTTTTAGATTTTTGCATGGTATGTAGTGGCCTTAATCCTGCGATCTACTCATAATTTAATAACTGATAACAAATACTATTGATTTTATTGTTGTTATTATTGCTATTATTTGTATTGTTGTTTTTATTGGTACTCGATTGTCAAATAATATTATGGCAGGTGGGGGAGGATCATTAAAATGCTCGGCAGCGGGTGATTGGTGATTTAGTAATACTTTTTGACAGGTACAAATGCCATTAAAAATCACGGCGCTCCCGTGAGTACGCACTCGAGAATCTTGTTGATAGTGGTGGTAGGGATTTAGATGACGTCGATGTAGTTTAAGACTACATCAATGTTAAATGGACGTGTATCTCTCTGCAAGTACACGTGTAGTTGGCCTTCGTGAGACGGACTTATCGAATGTGATTTTCGTGACATAATTTTAGCTGTAAGGCCGAGTTCAAATTTTTTATTTTTTTATAACACGGGCAATAATGCCACTCCACCCTTTGGGTTCACCATTGATTCGTCGGAAAACGGAGTCCGATTACAGACAATACGCCACGTCTTAATGTACTTGTCTTATATTGTAATATGTAGCTATAATATTATTATCATAATTAGACCACTAAAGTGTTCACCCACTATAACATTTTTCAATTTTTTTTTTCATGTTTCTTCACCCTCCTGACCATCGTCCACATATTCAACCCCGTCACACGCTGTACACATTGTTCGGTGATTGTAAAGGCAAACGATGCAAATTCGATTTCTCACAAAACTGCGCGTTACAAAAATGATGTAGGTAGTCATTTTTTCGTCCACGCCGAAATGTTGTATTTGATATATTATAGATAAAATATACTTATTGAAATACAGTCATTTGAACACGATCAATACCAAAACATTAAATATATATATATATACATATGTACACATATGGATATATATTATATATACATAAAATAATGGTATAATTAACTATACATTATATTATAATATGGACTTGGTTATTGGTGTTATGCTTAAAGAAACAGAACGTTTATATTATTATATATAGCTATTATTATTGTAATTATTCATATATATTATAAATACATTGTGTTGTATAATATTATAATACAATATATTTTATATTTATTCGAACGGGGCAGCGAGGGGATTTGGGAAAATGGGAATATCCAAAAAAAAAAAACAAACAAATTACACTTAATCATATTTAAGATAAGTCAAAAGAAGAGAAGAAAAATTATAATATGTATATATAATGTTAAATTAAACTATTGACGAATTATATTATTATTAATTTAAAGATACGTTTAAAACCGTAATAACAATAATATTTTAACAACAATTATATTTAATTCAATATTTTGATAACAAATTAAAAAAAAGAAAACGAAAAAACGAAAAAAAAATCAATGACAAAGAATAATTTTAAAAATACGTAACAAACATATTATAATAATAATAATAATAATGATAATAATAATTATAATATATTATAGTCTATTGGTTTATCATAATAATTGTTCGTTAAAAAAAAAAAAAACAAAAAATAATAATAATTATATTAATAAAACAAAAATTTGATTATCACCGTAAATAAATAAATATGAAATAGCAAAAACGAAAAAAAAATTAAAACCGTAAATAATTCACACATTGAATCGGTGGTAGTGAAGGTGGAGGTATTTGGTGGAGGTGGCGGTGGCGGTAGTTTATTTGAGGGAGAGGTGAATTAAAAATATTATTGTGGCCCATTATATTATAGTTAAAAAAACCAAAAAAATTACACTCATGACCAACGACCGTCAGTATGTTATTATTATAATTTTAACCACTATAATAATAAAACATTTACCCGTCGGTTTGATAAGTAATTATTATTTTCCAATATATTATATTATCATAGTAAATAAATAATAAATACGTTAGTAATAATTATTATACTATTAATATGATCAATCTAAAAATTAAACTTATAAACAATTTATATCGTTCAGCAATGTGCTAGATCGATGAACTTTTCCGTTTCAAAATTGGTTTTCTACTTTGCAACGCGTATTTTTAAACAGAATTATTTTTTTTTCTTCATAGCATAGGACGAGAAAATCAAAGATGTACACAGAATATATAATAAATGTAGTTGTGAACCAAATTTCGTGGCAATTGAAACGTGATCAGGTAATAATAACAACAAAACGGCGATGTTGTCGCGAGTCGCGTCTCAGTGGATCGAAACGAGGTTAATTTTATTTGCACTGTGTTTAATAGTAGATGGGTGAATCGTCGAATGCCAAATTTCGTCTGATTTAAGTAGTCGCATGGCGTTTAATCTAAGTTGTCGGATCCCCCGGCTGAGGAAAATATGATTATATTATATTATATACCTAACACAGTTCATACCATAAGTGTATAGTTATACACAATATTGTTGTGATTATATTTTACGAAGATTTTCCGAGACGCTCATCAATTCGACGACAGTTCATATTATATCAGTGTTATTCGTTATTACTACTGCCTAGATATTGTGTGTGTGATTCATTATGAGATCTTAATTAGATGGTCTTGATTTGTTTTTTTTTTCTATTCTACAATTATTATACGGCTGCGCCCTTATTATTATAATGAGCAACACGCGACAATTTTTTTTCCGATTTTCTGGTTTGATTTATCGTTCAGAGATTATAATTAGTTTAGGTATAGTTATTATTATTATATAATATAAGTATTAAGTTAATATTATTAAATTTACATATTTTGGGTAATTTCATTTATATAATAATAAAAACCCTAAAAAAAAACGAATATAATAATAATAATTTTTTTTCTTTAATGTAATTATCTTATATATTAATTTTTTTTTATTTGTTATCATAATATAAACATTATTAATATAATAAAACATGTTTTTTTTTTTTATTTTAAATCATTATAATTATTATATAATATAGAAACGATTATTATTAATAGCATTATTGAGAAAGAAAACCTTTGGTGTAAGTGAGAGTGGGTGAGACGTTTATATATATATCTCTGGTGATAGTTGTGAGTTATTGAGTCAATCACACGCATAGGGGCGACTAATATCGGTCAACCTGTAATAAGATAGTAAAAAAAAAGTCAGAACGATAAACAATACGTATAAATTATTATGAATTGTTTTTGAATTAAAAAAAAAAAAAAAACAATGATTGGACGATGAGAATTTTATGAATGAACAACAATGACCTTACGATGGAAGAAATTTATTGACTCTTGCGTTGTTCAGTGGTACCCATTGGTAAAAGCGGCCGGAATCAAAGGCCCCTGAAAAAAAATACAAAACTGGTTAGTACAAATCGAAAAAATTGAAACTAAAAAAAAATGTCTCTTTACATAAGGGGCGTTGTGTGTTGTGCGTGTGTGTGTGTGTGTGTGTGTGTGTGTGAGAGAGATGTTTATAAACAAGACAAACATATTATAAACACGACCGACCACCGATTACACGACGTTACATGACATTTTCGAGGTCTGTTTCGACATTACAATATTATATTATATTTTCAATAAAGTATGGACATTTTAAACTTGTTGTGACATAGATCACGTAGTGATAACGATATTGTAATGTCTTCGACATGCGTCGTTTAAATGTTCAAATAACGAGGTCGGGACGATTCAGTCATATTTACGTATAGACAGTGTGTTATTAAAAACATTTCCAGTTAGTAGTTGGACAATTTTGTACTATTCAAACGCAACGATCGAAACTCTCTAGTCGGTTAGTTGCGTAGCATAGTAATAATATATGGTGTCAGTTTTCAATCAAACGTGTACATTTATACAACAAAATAATAGAATATACATTTTCAAAGTTATATAAAAGTTTGACGCATCAGACTAGTGAAATAAATATAAAAATAGTTGTGTCTAGCAGTCAGATATATAATAGCTTTTCCATTGTTCTGTACCTAACATACAATAAACTAATCACTGATATATAGATAAGAAAAAACTAGTTTTCGCATTAATATATATTATATAACTATTATATTTATGCATTGCAATTTATTTGTTTACTAAACTTGCTATATTAGGTGCAATAAATACCAATTAAAATTATTACAATTTTATAACTAATACAAAATCTAATAATTTCAGTAAAATTTAGCAAGTAATAATAGTATGATGTACACGGGCAATAACACGATCCATTAAACTACAGCAAAAAGAATCAATACCTACAATATACAGATAATAATTGTCTCCAATAAATCTGTGTAATTGAAATTCAAAAATTATTTTAAAAGTATATAATGTAATATGATTGCACAGCAATCAAAACTTTTCAAACATTTGATATTACACTGTAAATTATACTGTGGGGAAAAAAAGAAGACGACAACGACAATTTATTATGTTTCTATAAGAATCTGAGACTAACCAAAAGGTTTCGATGATGATATTATTTTCTAAATATTTTTTTCATGTCTATTTTATTCTATCGGCCACGCTCTACATATCGGTACACGTTTATTTTGAACCTGAATTAAAATTATATTTCACATTATTAATTAGTATCGGGTTTTAACTATTCGGTTACATAGAAGTGTACGACGACGATGACTATTACCTCAAAAATGTGGTTTTACAGGCAGTGTTTAAAAAAGTCAGAATTAATTGTCAAAGAAAGAGAACGTTTTATTGCGATTTATTTACGTTTTTCCAGTTTGAGATATTTTTCTGAGCCAGATCTAAGGCAATATTTATACTACACGTACAATCGACACTGCCAGTCATGTGTTAAATAATAATAATTTATAATGAAATGTAATGCGATCCGAAATACGCATCTTCAACGCGGCAATTTCTCTCGAAAATAATATAATGTTTTATCGAAGGTTTTGCGAAATTTTACAAAATATTATAAGTCATGATATTATGTTATATAATATACAGTTTATTAATATTTCCAGCAGTGAATGTTGAGATCAGTGACGGATAGGGGATGGGTGGATAGTAAAATGAGACGCACATTACCTCTCATTAAACGTGGAGTAAAAAATCAATTGATATATTTTCAAACATATTAAACATTTTAAATCATTATAATATGTCAATTTTTTCATTGATTTTTTTTTATCTAAAAATTCGTATTTATTTTCTTCCTAGAAATACGTATATTTTTATTGTTCTACATGATACAAATATGATTTGTTTGAATAAAGTGATAGGAAAATCCACCAATTGTCCCTAGTCCAAAATGCAAAGCTATGGTGAATGGTATTTTGTTTATAGAACAATAGTATAATAAATCTCCATAATATTTATGTTATAATAATAAATTGTTATTATTATCATTATATTATTATTATAATAATTCAAATATTTTGTTGGTCGGCGCGTTGTATAGGCAATTTCGCTACACGCGTGTTTAGCGACTAGCGAGGTGGCTTGTGCTATTCTCGATAAACGAATTTTAGTATGGGAAATCAATCCATTGTCGAATTTTCATTATATTATTAGAAACGCCATTTTGGTGTTGCACGAATTGTAATAAAAGTTTATTAATTCATTATATAAACGATTGTTATTGATTTGTATGTGTGTGTTTTAATCGGTAGGGGAGGGGGATGTCGCATCATTAAAACGAATAATGTATATACTACTAAAGCTACCACTGGTCTGAATATGTGTCAGTAACGGATCTATAATATTATAAATATTAAAATATACAGTGTATACGTTATGTTTAAGAAAAAACTAATTATGCAGTCTGTTGAGATTTAATATGAATGGAAATCATCGACCCGGCATTATTTTACAGAGATACGACACGCACGCGAGTCATTAAAAAATGAATAACAAAAATGACTTTATAATGTTCAAAGTCACGATATATGAAGGGGAGGGTGGTAACTGTAGCCATGCGTCAAGAAAACGTTTTGCTTGTGAGAAGCTGAAAATATATGATTTATTTATTTTTAATAACTACAAAAAGAGTCATTCAATATGATGTATTTGTATATTATAAATGCGAATCAAAGGACTATCGTCTTTCGTAACAATATATAAATTTTAAATTTTTATGGTAAATTAATAATAAAAAAGGAAGTTATCTGATGTATACGATGCGATTTACTCGTATTGTGAATAATATCGGTATGTGGGAAAATACATAATTAATGATGTATTTTAACTTGAAATAAAAGATTTAAAATTATAAAATAGTCCACTACCACGGACTACCCTATTATAGCTGATAAGGTAACCGGAGAAGAACGAACGGCGATAACGGAACAATCGGAAAATTTAATGATGACTTTCTCCAGACCTACATGTTTCGTCCCCGTGGAGCACTTGAATTTTTGGTCAATATTTTTATCAAATATAATAATACGAAAATACGATCTTATATTTTTTTTCAATTATAGCTTCTAACAATATTTACCTAGTGATAATATACAAAAAAAACCTATAATTATATAATATCAAAATGTATAAAATAATAATATAACTGCATAGTTGAAAATGTAATGAATAATAAACATAAGTTTGTAAAAATAAGTAAATAAGACAGTATAAGTATACTATAAACGTCACTAAAAACGCATAATATATTATTATATAATAATACAGTAAGGAATTAGTTACGAATATAATAAAATATGGCCACGAGTTCCACAAGTCCATTTTCAACGCATAAATGTTAAGTATATATTTTTAACTTGCTTTGTACTAAAACAAAGCTACCGATATACTATACCTGCCGAGAAACAGTAATTAAATACTATATAGACTTGCAGAGAAATATGCTTTTGACTACCTAGTGCCTACTTTTTTTTTTCATTATTAATGTTATCAATGCGGACCAACAGTTATACACTACAGGGGGACATAATATTTTTTACAACGTCGGCGACTATATACAATCTACTTGAGAATAATAATAAGTCGTAGTCTGTCTCATATATTTTTTTCTTTAAAAAAGGAAAGTTTTCGAGAACAGACCTCGGTAAATTCCGAGCTAAAGTTCCAGAATTGATGCGCTATAAATGGGTGGGCTGCACGTGACACAACGAGCGAGTGCACATATTATTATTATTAAAGTATATAATGGCCGAGGAAAAGGGATAATATACGAGTCTTGAAAGACATCAAAAAATAAAAAAATGATAAATATCATTTTTTTACCATTCAATCGATGTCATACTGTTTTTTAAATGAAAAAGTCATCGGTGAACCAAATTTATACAATTATTTTTATTATTATTATTATTATTATTACTGATATTATTATTAGTATACGGTACGAGCTATCACAAGAGTCCGGATAGGGTAAGTAACAAATAACATCTACATTTCAATATATTATTGTAATTTTATCTTATTATGGTATAGGTTTGGTTTTTTTTCAATCCTCCGCTTGTTGGATAGCCTGAAAGATATCAAATTTGCATTTCCATGCATAGTTTAAGCGTGTGTGTATGTATTTAGGGAGGTATATTAACTGGAACGGGGATGGTAGGCAGATGCATTGTGTATATAATACGAGTGAATAGTTATAATAGTTTGTCGAGGCGACGCGATTCGAAATTCGTCGGAAAGTTTGCAGGTGAGCAGGACGCCACAACGACGACGATGACGACGACGACATACGTTACCAGGAGTGTTTTAATTTATAATATTTCAGAATCTCGAGGGAAAGGATGCGGACTAGGAGGATTTGAGGCGATCAGGCATACCACTCGACCCCCTCGGTGAAGTGATTAATTATCGCGTCTAACCGAGAGCGGTGATGACGGAAGTTGAATAATGTATCGCGCTCGCGGAATCCGACGCGAGTAAATATAACACGAACGCACACACATGATCAACGTACACGTCTTCCGACGGACCTGCCACAAGGGTGATGCGGTTATAGTGGTATAGACCTTAGTTGGGCGCTTATTGCATATCTGTGTGCGTTAGTCGGGGTACGAGGAAGCGCATATTCCTGCAGCATTCGGAGGGATTTGACTGTGCCGGGCTTTCGGGAGGGTGGTATTATAAGAGTGGGCTTGATGTTTCAAATATTGGCATTAGTTAAAAAATACTACGTTATTTCTGCAAGGACGACTTCCAGTTCGGGGAATGAGGTTGACCCGTTCCGAACGTTACCATAGTACGGCCGAGACTGGTAGACCACCAAACCGGTCAGTGTACTTTATATTATATTGTTATGCTTGCAGCATCGAGCGGCAAATGATATTATATTCAACCGTCGGTAGATTATATTTCGCTAGCATAATAAAAAAAAGTCGTTTGCAAATAAGATGTTTCTTTCATTTTATAAATTTCCTAGCTGTATACAACATTATATTTTCGTCCTAACCATTCTTATAAAACGTACATAGATACTATTATTGTCGAAAAATGAAGTTGCGCTAGAGTGTCAATTACAATTTCATAATTATCAAAACTTAAAACACTGTCTAAACGAGTATAATAATGCTATAATATCGTGTATTAAATTTGAGTCGGATGACAAGACAAGAAAACCAAAAAAAAAAAAAAAAAAATACAAAACTGTAAAACCAACAAGAAAAAAAAGCGTAAAAACGTGTTGTCGGTCGGGACGTATAAACGAGAGTACACGGGGCTCGTTCATCTCAGTTTTCCCACAGTGTTAGGTTAGGATTTAACCAAATATACCTATTCAACCTAACGAGAAAAACCCGGCGAACCACTTTATACATAGTTCAACCGATAAACACGCGACGATATAACAATATATTATAATATAATATTACCTATTACATATTTTAATATAATATTATATACACAAAATAAATCACACACAATAATACAATAGTTTAAGGCGTGCGGGAAATGTGCCTGAGGAGAGTGCGAATCGTGCGGGGTGTCTGTAATATATAGAGCGTACACACATATATAATAATAATAACAATAACAACAACAACAACAACAACAACAACAATTATTTCAACACAAAAATTATTTGCGGGCGTTTTTACGAGATATACCTAACCCCGTCGGCGGTCACACGGCAGCAGCTACACAGTGTAGGTCACAAAAATATACATCTAGGCGATTTGTGTGCGAATGGGTGTGTGCGTGTGTGTGGGTGTGTGTATGTATGTGTGTTTGTGTGTATGTGTTCGTCAGTTAAGTTTTGGTCTTGAACTCTAGACGATTTAAAACAAATACAATATCATGTTTTAAAAGTAATAGTAGTGGCATGGACTTATAAAAAGAAGGACTGCGCTTAGGGAGAGAGAAAGAGAGATCGAATCATTATCGTCGACGAGTGTAAGGTAGATAATATTATACTAATAAATGGTATATCAGAAAATTTAAATAGTGACGTTTGAATAGGTGCTGGGAAAAATGTACGTATTGATATTTTTTATAAGCGTTGCGGATCTTTATATTCTCGCTCGCCGTTCATATTCGACTCATCCAGTAAGTTCATCTAGGCACTCGGCAACCGTAAGGTTTTTTTTTGACAAACACTGTTTTTTTTCTATTGTACGGTTATCCGAGTGCTACTATGAATTGGACACCCATTTACATACATTTGATTTTCATTTTTATTGGGAGGGGGGGGAGATGGTGGGGCGAGGAATGCGCAGTCCGTCTCTCCATTGATCCACGTTGGGTATGGTAAGTACGGTATAGTCGTGTAGTTGGTATCAAGTAAGAGAGAAATGTAAAAAATAAATAAAAATAAATTATAAAATTATAAAAATAAATTTTATATCGTTACAAACCCTTACGCAAATCGGACTATATACCTACAGGATTGTAATTAATGGGCGCACGTGAGACGGCGATCGCGGGGAACGCGGACGGTTGCGGTGACGCTGCTTGCACGTAATCGGCCGGGTTCGAGCTGTACATGTCCATGGTGGACGGGGCGCCGGGGCCGGGCGACGTGGCCGGCGGGAACGCGGCGGCCCGCGGGTTGCCGGGGCCGCCGGTGTGCGGCGACGCTGGTGGCCCGAAACCTTGTGCGGCGACCGCGGCTGCCTGATGGTGGTAATTGCTCATCACTTGAAAAATACACACGCACGGTCATTTGATAAACATAATACAACAATGTAGTTAGTAGGTATAGGTTTAGTGTTTATTATGATGATAATAATAGTAATAATTATAATAATAATAATAATAATAATAATAATAACAACAACGACAACGATAATAATATTATATTATGAATTATCTCGACACACTAAATCCGAGATAACGACATTGTAACTACTACATAATACGATATTATAATAATATAATATATTTTATACCTACGTCGTGTTTTGTATAGGTATATTATAATAAAAGAAAAACGTCGTGTTGTTAAAACACGCGATGCGATCGGAAAGTCGTACGTGGTTTTGTTATTGTGAGTTGTGCCGAGACCGGGCGAAACTTCGTATGTATTTATTTTGTTTTTTTTTTTGCGCACAGTTCAAGTACATTATAACGATCACTCCAGCAGCGGTTACGAATAATATTATAAAATTTATGCCGATTTTCCGATCAAATCACGTGACACACCTACTGTACAATATAATAATATATCATACATACGATTCATATACTGCAGCAGTGTAATATATAATATAATATTTATGACGTGTACAATTGAAACATTTTTCAGCACCGGTTAGATTTGGTGAAGTTGTACAACCCGCCCCCTGGCAAAATATCATTGTGAACACTGACTCACTGGTCAAATTTCGGTAGGTAAAAAATCACTAACTGATATTTACGTCGGTATGTTCTTAAGCCATGGTAAAATTTCACTAGTGACCGAGAGGTAAATTTTCACTAGAGATATTTTACCGAGGGCTGGGGATACAATTTCGGGTAGGAAAAAATCAGGAAAAAATCAACATCGGCATGATCATTGAATATTATAGTGATATTGACCGACCGTTAGACCGATACGTAATCAGAACGGAAAATAATTATTGCGAATTTCGAATTCAACTAGTTAATAATCCATTGACTTTGATTTTGGCGAAGGCGTTTTCAATGATTGAATTCTTGAACTTTAAAAACGCACACAACAAACAAGGATATACGATTGTTTAGAAAGTTTTAATTTTCAAAAACCATCAAAGTGACAAGTTGAAAGCTTCTAACTTTTTTTTTGGAAAACCGATCGGTTGGTTAATTTTAAAATCTGTGTTCTGAATATTATTGTTTTTCGTAATACGTCACGACTTAGGGTAAAATGTATGTTATGGATTTTATTCGATGAGATATTCGCAAACGGTATTTCAACGTGCTTCCATATTGTACGCATGTAATGTAATAGTTTACCTGTGCAGTGCATAATGTATTAAAGAGTGGATTTTTCAAATAAATCACGTACTGAAATATAATACATTTTATAAACATATACAGGTGGATCCATTTAATCAGCTGCACAATGTCACAATTTTGCTGTAATTTGTAAATGATTATGATTTTGGAAATTGGCGCTGTAAGAGCGCGTTAAACTGTGGGTCGACCAAATGTCGAGTGAATTAATTATTATAATTTATATTATTATGTCGACAATGTTATTGTTACGACAGTCCCGTCTTGTGTGTGTGTGTGTGTGTGTGTGTGTGTGTGTGTGTGTGTGTGTGTGTCTGTGTGTCTGTGTGTGTGTGTGTCTGTGTCTGTGTGTGTGTGTGTCTGTGTCTGTGTCAATGTCTAAGTCTGTATTTTTTAACACAATTTGAATATTCCTAATATTATAATATCATATATTATGGTATATTATATTATATAGGTTTACTTAATGTTATATAATTATAATATATTATGCTAAAGGGGACCTCGAAAAACTTAATTATATGATATTGATAAAAATGAATAAAAACAAATTAAAATATATTAGTATATAATTATACAGATAGGTACCTATATATGTACAATTAGTGTATGAGTGTATTATTATTATTATTATTGTTTGGTTGCATAATATTATTGAATAACATATACAGCGCACATCCGAGCAAGTGACAGTTAGGTTTCTGACATTCATATTATAGGTGCTTAATAATATTATAATAGTAATACATACAACATACTAAATAATATATATATTATAATATATCATGGTACCGCGTCTGAATACCACACACACACACAACTACACAAGCACTCATCATCGTAATGCCGATGGGAAGATTTTTATATATTATGTTATATATAATATAAATATTTATGAAATAAGGAAAGAAAATAGGTGAAAAACAGCAAACCGCCACTGATAAGCCAAGCAAAAATAAATTATATTATAGCGTGATAAAAAAAAAACGGTTTGATCAAGATTTTCTTTTTTTTTCCGTTAGTCACTAAGAAATTTTCCATACGCATCATTATAATATCTTCATCGACCGTTATATAATGTAAAAAAAAAAAAAATGAAATAATGAATACGTCAAGAAAAAAAAAATTCTTTTCTTTGATACCACACTGTGGCCGCTGCAAGTTTAAAAGTAAAAATCGAGTGTATGGTGAAATGGAAAAAAAACAAAAGCTTATGCATTTTGTTTTATTCTTTAACTGCACACTGTCTGACACCGCCACCGGTTTTTACGAGGTGACGGCATTATAATAGGTATTATACAATTTTTGATGCCCACGTAATGAATTAAAATTGTGATGCATACCAGACTGTATGGGACACATACACGTCTACACCATAATATAATAGTTATAGCAGTATTATTGTTATTCTATTCTTAATGTTATTATTATTATTATTATTCTTTACTATATTTATTGCAATCATTTATTATACAGGTATGTGGTACGTTAAAATACTATATATGGTTATATTCTATAATATTATTAATAGCTGAATTGAACTCGATTGGCGATTTCACGGATCGCAAGTTAATGGAGATATTTTGTCATATAACATATGCATAATGCATATAGTATACTATATAGACGCAATCGATCAATCGGATCGAATCAACATCGTCCTGAATTCGTGATTTTTCATTTTATCTTAGTATTGTCATGGGACGAAGATGCAAAAACAAATTTGTATGTACTAGTACTGTTCACGTGTGGAAAATGCAACAAAAAAAGTCTGATAATATAGTTTCATTTCGGTTCTCTAGCTACACGCGTGATATTAAGGGGATTGAAAACGAACAGTTTTTAAAGAGTTGAGAATAAACAATTTTAAAATTGTTTGTATGCGGGTATTCTAAATGTGTGCGTAATAAATGATCATTAGTGTGTGTGACTAGGTGTAAATAAAATAGTGGAACGCTCCCGCACGCGCATATACAAGTCACCACTACGTTGTTGCGTCCGTAAACGGTAAGCAATTAAAAAACGCGTTAAGACTTCTGAAAACTGATTTGAATTCGTAATATGTTCACTTGAGATCGACCAGGACACATTTTAAAATATTTAATTTAATTTTCAAATAATCAACACTTAACGTTTTGTACATTTGACATATTCAAACAAAATGTATAGGAGTATAGGAATAACATTTGAAAAAAGTGGAATATAATATTGATATCAAGTTATCATATTATCGAATTCAAATCATTTTTCAGAAGTATTGTCGCGTTATCAGGACCATGATTGACAAAAGATTGGTGCATATGAGTTGAAATAATTGTCCGTTTGCAACCCCCTTAAATCAAATACATTATTTTATGGCTTTATCGTTTTTGTGTTGTAGTTTTCAAACCGCATATTATATTGGTATTATTATGATTATTATTATTATTATCATCATTATTATTATACCTAAAGGCTAAAAGTCATCATAATAGTATTATTATTATAACGCGACGGCGAAAACGACACATAGATTTGAATTGAAGATAATGTTATATATTTTTATGTACCAGCAATGCGGGGGTAATGGCCGATTAAGCAAGCTTGCGCCGGACGGTAATTACGCAAAAGTATACAATAATAACAATTATAATAATAATGCTGTGGACAGTTTGTATGTATGTACATAATACATTATATTGAAGGTCTGTCGTGTCCGGATCTTTTTTTTTAAATACTTTTATGTGTATTGTGTATATATACCTGAAAGGGTACGGTGTGTTGTTATTGTTTGGAGTCAATATTATGATATGATAGTTTGTCAGGGATCAAATGCAAGTTACAACGTCATGCGATAAGTTATTATATTGTTATATTAGCGATATTTAAATGCGAATTGGTTGTGAAAAAAATGTTTACACAAAACGCATAAAAACATTTTTCATTTTGCGTTCTGTCAATATACACACCACTGAAAATAAGAACGAAACACATACCCACAAAATTACGCACAATAGTGACTAGCCTCGTTTGCACCAGGACAATATTTGCTTTCGAATAATTTTGAAAATTATAATTATTACCGTATACGAAATTATTTTTAGGTATTATATTCTCTTATTATGACTTCGTGTTACCTACCACTTGGTATAAAACAAACATTTTGTTTTCCTGTAACATCGTTCAAATGTTCCTTATGTTTATATATAAAATATAAATATTATTTACATACGTATATGATATTGATATTACATAAAGATAAAATTCATATAAATGTTAAAAATTAAATAATTAATTCTCGCACGAGTTATCAACCATTGAATAGAGTTTTGTGCAGATTGTATAGGGTAGCGATATGAATAAAAATATATTTTATTATAATATTATTTAGAATGAGGGCGAGTTTGTACGTGTGCAAAATGTCATCCTGTATATATATATATGTAAACATTTGTATACATGTGTATAAAATATCTATAGGTAGTGATATTATAATAATAGGTATGTAGGAAATGTTCTTTTGTTTCAAAAATATTTATACATGTATGTATGATACGGAAAATTACGAAACACGCGTCTAAAACAACAAAACATTCTATTGCAAAAACAAAACAAAAATAATATAGTAATAATATTATACAACTACACGCATTCCTATATTATAATGTAACAATATGCATAGGAAGTTATATACATATTATATTGTTCGAATAGATTCCAAATAATAACAATATACAAACACGATATATACATACTAATATAATAGGAGGTATTTATATACGAAATACATATCTAATCATGAAAAAAAATATTTAATATACGCAATGTAATATAATACATGTACCTACCCAATTGCACCCATTATTATGATATTATATATTAATGTTAAGGACAGCAAAATAATATATATTAGTCGTGTAGAAACACCTGCGATATGCCGGAAACAATAATAAAATAAAACAACTTCTGGTATACAAAAACGAGAAACACTTTGAACAAAAAAAAAAAATGACCATTCGAGTGTAATGTGGATGTGTAAGTGTATGTGTACTCCCATGTGTGTGTAGAAAGAAGCGTTTCCTATAACGTAAGCTCTTTGACTAAAGCGAAAGTATTAAATTTTTTCAACTGAGCCTTTAAAAATGTAATGATTTTAGGTTAGTTTTCTTTATATATTTATATAAACACGTTTAGTGAAATCGGTTGTTATCAAATATTTATCCTCTTGTGAATAGAGGAATGTAATTCTTAAAGTGTTCTTTAAAAAAAAATAAATTAATAAATTAATATTCCTAGAAGAATGAGTGCATGGAAAGTTTCAAGATATAGCATATTTATAAAAGTATAATGTCTAGTTGGTGCTTATTGAAGAGGTTAGGTTGGTTGTTTTTTTGACCACAAGGAAAAACTGCCGACGATCGTAGAAAAAAATGTCGTGCAAGACGTCAGCAAACATAATGGCTTGAAAAAAATGTAACACAGCATTTTATCAGTTTTCGAGCAGGACCAATTGAGTAGACCGTATCGTGGCACCCTTCCGATCGGTCCAGTCGGAATTTATAAACAAAAAACAAATTTATATTGAAAAAAAAATACTTTTCTAACAACATACATCAAATATTGTATAGCAATCATAATAATGTTAAAAAAAAATCAATACGACATATTATGGACTTGTATATAGGTAGGTATAATGTTGTATTAAAAACGCATTAGGTTCCGACGGAATTGGAGAACCGAGTTGAATATTATAATACGTATACTAACGCTTTCGAAATGTACCTACCCATCTATTATACATATATACTGGTATCGTCGGTGCCCTACTATCTCCACATTCACGCACCGTCTCCTGCAGATATCTGCGACCATGTTATCGTCATTCGTCACTGTGCGCGCCCTCTCTCTCATGCCCCGCAGTATGATGTATGACCTTTGTAATAACGCTCGTTCGCTCGCGTTTATGCACCCGAATTCGAGATCGCAACACATATTATGGTTATACGATATTAAACACGTCGATCTATGATAACACAACATTAATATTATCGCGACGTTACACAATACATTATGTCGTATTGTACGTAGTATCGCATAGGCCGAGCGCCACGCGCAGTATACGCCGAGTTTCGTGTGTTCGGGGTCGGAGGCAATAATTTCGTATTCCAACCGAGCGGCGAATCCATTGCGCACGTATTTCATATGATACAATAATATATATATATGTGTGTGTGTGTGTGTGTGTGTGTGTGTGTTATAATGTGTGTCTGTCATATATATACGCCACCGGATAGGGGGTTATGAGCGGTCGTGGGGTTGAGGGGGTTAAGTGCCGGAAGAATTTTTACGGTAGTCGTGTTGTAAAAACGCATGTATATACGTGTGTTGTAATGTGCTCGCGTACCTATATATATACACTTTATTATATGGCACGCGTCGCGTCCGGGATAAACGCATCGGGTCGAACAGACAGATGTACCTATATATACGAACATTGCGCGGTAAAACGTTTCACTTTTTTCTTATTTTTTTTTTTTTTTTTAAAACGTCCGAAACAAAGAGAAAAGAAAAAGCCGAGACTTACGCGGAGCTATACTTACACTGTAAGTCTTACGGGTCGCTGATAAGTGTTCGAATGTGAAATTATAGTCGTTTCCACTACCACTACCACCAACACCTAACCCCCTTCACCACTATAATAATATTATAGTTTCTATACTTTACAATAGCCGCTTCACTATAGAAGTGTATGATAATATTATTATAAGTTATAACTGTGCTACATATTATTACGCTAACGTTATAATAATATCATATTAATATATTATTATGGTGCGCGCGCTGCACGTGACCGCGATGACGTATTTAGTTGCCAGCCCGAATACGGGGCATTGTTATTTGTTATTAATATTTACGACGATATCGATTTATGTTATGCGGAATAAACACAGAGAAGAAAAAGAAAATAAAAACGAACCGGCAAAACGGAAGTGCGCGGCGTGCAGCGATCGTTCGTCTTTCACACGCGGTCAACGGGGACGCGCACAACAACCCTCGCCATATATAAATAATAAACATTATAAGCGTATAATGTGTGTGTGTGCGTGCGTGTCTTTGTGTGTATGCATTTATAATAATAATAATAATAACATAAATCGACTCGCGTGTGTGCGTGTTCATTTGTCATCCTCCTTCCGCCCCAACCGGATATAACGGCGTGCGAACGGTGAAAAGCTCGACGCCACACAACTATATATATATATATATAACGCGTGTACGTATATTTATATGTATAATATATATGTGCATAATGATGTATACGTATACCCGTCGCGTGGTAATCCTTTCTTTACGGCCCTGCAGCTTCCCGCGATCTACCCTCTTCCGGGCTCACCGGAGCAGTATACACCGCGGTCGCCACGCACGAACGGTCCATTATGGTAATTATTAAAACGTGCCCTCACCACCCCCACGACCCCCGTCCATGCGCAGGTATACAACAATAGTATAATTTTTACACGCACATATCCCCCGCAAGCCTATGATATTATTAAATGTTATATATTACAACCGCAGTGTTATGGCCGTAATACTATACGCTCAGGGCAATATATTTTGGTAGGTGTACGGCGTATATTATGAGGAATATAATGTATTATGATTGTACGGTATAACGACGTACGTATGTGGAAAAAGTAACAGAGTAAAATATTTCGTTTCCCGAAAAGTCGTTCTACCCACGAGCCCTATAAGTGAATAATATTAAATACGTAAATGCTGCAAAGGGTTACGCGCTGCCTACCTATTCGGTCAGAGGTTGAGCGCAAAGTATTGACATGTATTACAGACTACGTTGAAGTAGTACGCTCGTAATAATATTTACCAGCAGATTTAATTAGTTTTAAGTAGGTAGGAAAAGCCTACCCATAATAATGTAATCGATTCACCAACGAAAACTCGACGATTTTTGCTTCACCAAGCAACTAACAAATTATTTGATTGTAAACTGTTACGTAGTATTTTGCATTAGCTTATACTTTTTAGTTGCGTAAATTATAATAGGCGTGCAACAATAGACAACGATCGGCCGGGGTGGAAATCGAAGGCCATAAAGTATTTATATCTTACAACGGTTTTTAAAGGGGGAGGGGGCAGGGTGGAGATAGGGCAAGGTTTATTTTTACTTATTAAGTGACACCCTTAGTTACGAATTCGCGGTTACTACCCAACACAGTTTTCGGTGTAATATAATTATATAATAGTACACACTGCAGGAACGTCGCGAGAAACGCATCATAGAAAAACATGAGTTGTTATATTATATTTTATGAACGCGGAAAAAGTGTAAAAACGATCGAATTGTTCTATTGTCTACAAAGGTCGTCGGCTTGGTGACTGCAGCAGTATACCCGTTATCCGCATATAATACACGAACAATAATTATAAGTTTATTTCTTCCACGAATCAACTATATTGCCCGGGACACGTCCCGACTTGAGTTTAAAACGATCGTTTCGCGACTCGACGTTAAGCGCACGTGTATAATATAATATATTATACGCGTATATATATATATATATATTATATACATTTCAGAGCGTATCCCTTCGCGAAATACTTTAAAACGCAATATAAATTCAAATTGCTGTGTCGACGACGACAACGACGCGGTGAAAAATAATTACGTTGATATTACACGCGCGGAGCGTAATAGTAATAATATCAACAACGACGACGACGACGATACAGCGTTCACTAATTCTATAGTCATTCGAGGGGGTCTCCCCAGCCGACGTTTTCGGAGGTCACGTTTTAAAAATTCTCAGCGCTCACGTCATCACAGGGACGTCGACTTCGCATCTCGCTGGCGAGTGAATTATTCATACTGCGACGACCGAATTCGGGTTTTGATTTTAACGAAGTCGCGTGTTTCGTTAATGTTTTATAACAATAGGGATTTTCGTCACAGACGTATCGCGTTGTTTCGGATACCATGGTGACTCGTGTATATAGTATACACAGGTGTATACCTGCCTACCTACTTTTGTTGCCGTTTCGGTTGTTCGTACGCTCGGGTTGTGGCATCGGAATAATAAAATGTAAATATTGTATAATATATTGTTAGGTATAGAAGCCGACCTGTGGATGAGAGAGAGGCTATATTATTATATAGTACGCACAGACGGAAACGATTGAAATATGTATAAATCGTGAGTTTATATACAGTAATATAATGGCGTATACGGCGGTATAGGTATACTATGCAGTTGGACATATTTTATTCGAACCGTATATTTACGAGGAGATTAAATTTTCAAGACGCGCCAGTGTCATGTCACTGCCGCTCACTTAGAATTATTCGAGAAAAAGCAGTATTATGTACGCGCGAGAGACGAACAAAAATTGTTTATTCCGATGTCTGCAGCTTGAAAAAGAATGAGAAGAGAGAAATTATGAAAAAAATAAAAAACGTTCCATCGCGATATGACAGCGGCGTGGACGGTATAACAGATATTATTATAAGAAAATAGAAATAAAAACTTCTCATCGCGCCGAAATAGTAACCGCCTCCAAGGTCATATAAACCGCCACACAGGGTCCTCTTATCCGGCTTCTGTACATAGGTAATAACAACAGTTGTTCGGTTATGTAGAATGTATATAGGTATATAATATAGTTGCGTAGTGATCAAAGGGGCTCGTAAGATAAACGGTGGGGATACGAACAATTTTAAAGGGATGTTATTCGCACTTTTATCACCATGTAATGACACCTGCCGTACTTGTTATTTTTAGTGGGTAATATTTAAGTGAACTATGCAAAGATGCATTAACGATTGCAATTGAAACATTCATAAGAACAAGGGCCAATTCCAACTTTCACTTTTTTACGAGACCGATGAATCTTTTTAATAGATAACTAAATATTTTTATCATATACATTTTTATTTTGTACTCAATTTTAATTTTTTTATTTAATTTGTACCTACGGGCTACAATTAAATAATCTGATTCAAAATTTATGATTATTAAAAAGCAAACTTTGTTCTTCAGGAACAATATTTTTCAAAATGGTGAATTGGGCATTTAATTTTCGAAGTGTCTCAATCTTATTGTATAAAATGATTTCTATAAACGTGATAACATCATTATATGAAGCCGGAAATAGCACAAATAGAGAATTATTAATACGATGTGCGATTTGTAATATTAACGTAAAAATTAGACACGCGTCGCACGTGGTTATTGGTATGATAGCGAGGCATTGTCTGTTCTTATTTCGAGAGAACCACTTAATGCGTTATAAGATTTTATCTGTCATATTTTTCTTTATTGTGTAATATTAAATTTAATATTTTTTTCCTCCTTTTGTATAGTTCAAAAATCGCGTGCTCGTATTTATATTGCCGACTTTGCGCGGCAGCAGTACTAATTGCAAATTATTATAATTTCAAATGCGGATTAAAAGAACCGTCTGAGTTCAGTCATATTTTTTTTCCGCCGACTTCATTGCCGGTTCCCATCCCTCCGCCGGACCGACCGACGCGTTTTTTGGCCGCGCTCCGATGGCTCTCTAACCATCCGAATAAATAATTAATTTTTAACAATTCCATTTCGTTAATTGCTTCATGTTATTATATTTGACTGGAGGTTTTTTTTTTCATCCGTTCGCTTCGTTTCGTCCCTCTCTCTATATATATATCTCTCTATCGCCCTCTGTTTATCTCTGTTTCTCTCCACAGTTCGCCAACGGTTTTTCGACGCTGACGAAAAAAAGGAAATCTAATAATATATAAATACACGTATTTATATATATATATAGTATATACATGCGCGTACATACGTATATATCGGGAGAAAAATAATAACAATAAAAACAAAGCTTCTGTTTGTGCGAGATTATGAATTTCCTCCACGGCTCGTCGTGAAGGGGTGGGTGGACGGGCGGTGAGTGTGTAAAGCGAGAGCGCGTCTACCCAATTTGTCGGAAAACATCGCAAACGTCGACTACAATAATACAATATGTATATATTATATATGTATGCTATTTCCGAGGCGCGTGAACGAAATTATTTACACGGCGGCGACGGTCGATCCAGTTACATATAATATATATATATATATACACGCGTATCCGATAAACAGTGATATCCTTGTTATTTTTATTTTTACATCGTCCAAGCGAGTTTCACGAATTCACCGTTTTCATTTTTTGAACTCTCCGGGGCGTGGATACACTATTTTGAGCTGTTTTTTTTCATTGTTCATTTCAATATTCTTCTCATTACAAAAAATAAACATTCGCAATAGTATCACAGTCTATTCTTGAATAATTAAGCACATAAAATTTAATTTGACAGTCCGTAAGATATACATTATTAATAGAGCGTGGCGGGACACATTTGTTTAAGAGATTGAGTTATCCCCTACAAATTTGACAAACGATGCTTTTCGAAAGAAAAATTGAAAATTTATAATTTAAATTATTAACCATAGTTGCCTAATGATGCCGAGTATAGACCGTTATGTGTGCAAATATAAATTAAATAGTATGATATCACCGTAAAAAACCCAATTATTTGTATTGACAACAGACGAGCATTTAATCCAAGAAGAGGGGGGAGTTGTAGCGTTTTTATTTCTGCCATAACTATAGACTGGAACATATTTTGCGTACACGTAGGTACATAAAAACATAAAAATTGACGGTTACTGTTTACGAATGAATTATGGTTTAAAATCGATTATAAATAAGAGTACGCGGGGGCACCTATATCAAAAAATAAATAAACAAATAAATAAAACAGTAGTTACACTAGTAGAGTCCTCCGTTCACGATAGAAATATTTGGTCGTCGGGCTATAAATATAACAACATATATTATTATTTCCCTACAACCTCAGTGCACGCGTCGAGTTTTCACACTCCACCCTCCCATCCCACATAACCCACCCAATAAGCGCATTTTTAGTTAACAAAATCATTGTATATAATATAGGAGAAAAAAACTGTGTTTAGCCTGCGAGTTGGAAAAAATAATACTACAACGATTGCGACAAAAAGATAAAAATATAAACGCACACGAAATACGGGCAAATGTGGGGGTGGCTGGACAATTTAATAGATAAATAAGGGCGGACCTGTCCCCCGAACCCCCTCCGTTCCGGTAGTCGCCCATCGATTATGCATCCATCAAAATGTGCGTTTAAATATTATCGCAAAATACTACCTACCTAATGTGGTATAACAGTATAACGGTCGTTTGGAGATCGCGGTAAAGCCGTAAATCGCATGCGTAATATTAATAAAGAGCTAGTGGAGAATTTACACGCGCAGGCACAGAACGATGACTGGCGGATAAGTCCAAACAATTCATCCGAGTACGGTTGTGGAGTTTGTAAAAATGCGATAAAACGGTCGAAAGCGATGGTGTTCAAAGTTTTAGTAGTATAACATAATATTAATAATTATAATTGGGATAAAATCAATCGTTAGCGCGAATCGCATAATAGTAGTAGTTAATAGTAGCAGTAGTATTAGTATGTAGTAGCAGTAGTAGTAGCAGTAGCACGATCATTATTATTATTATTATTATTACTATTATCATTACTATAACAATATTTATACGTTTACGATGGCGAGACGGTCCGGAGGTTAGTGTATTACAATAACAATTATAACTATTATTAATAACGTTGCGTATTCCGGCGACGTGCATTATTCGCATGCACGCAAACGTGGATATAATATTATTATACTCACGCCTCGAGTTCCGCGGGACAAATGGAAAGAGAACAATACATCCGAAGTCGCGTCTATACGGTTGATGGGCATGTATTGTATATTATACAAATATAGTTATGCGCAGAGAGAGTGATAGAGATTGAGGAAGTGAGTGAGAGGTGGAGAGGGCGACAGCGCAGCAGAAATATCCAGATATGAGTCTGAATTCGCAGGATTTCGTGTATCGCTTTTTTCCATCAGAGTAAATTATGAAAATATCACAATGATAATAATAATAATAATATACAGAATCGATGTTTAGTAAGAATGATATAATATAATGTAATTTAATATGTCATTTAATGATTTTTAATTCCAATGAATTTCGTATAATAATTGATGAGTTTTCGTCATATACATTTCAATGAAAGATAATTATTGAGAAGTTTTTATGAAAAATTTCATAGTATTTTTACATCTATTACGTACAAATAATTTTAACAGCTACACACAAAGATTCAAATGTTAGTTATGAATCAAAATAAATTAACCACTTTGATGAATATATAGTAAGTTGTAAACAAAAAAAAAAAAATTAATTTCGTGCTAAATCAAGATTTTCACATATCTGGACAATTCACATAATATTTAATGCTGTATAGGTATTCAGATTTCATAACCATCCCAAACACATTTTTTATCGCTTTAAATAACTTTTTTTTAACGTAATTTTTATTTTTATTTTCTTATGGTATTATTAACATAAATTATGTTATATTTGAATGTGCGTATATTATATAAATTGGAAGTACCTACTATGTACACGTAAAGAAGCGTATCCACGAAAACAATTTTAAATATAGAAGTAATAATCATCGGTCTTGTTCTATGTGCAGAAAGATATTATAATATTAATAGATCGATAACTCAAATTATTCGGTGTTATGAGGCCTGCATGCTCATCGTAATAATAATTAAACTATGCACCATATTAAAATATAATATAATTAATATCATCTCAACAATACTGCACTAGAATTTCTTATATTATAATAATTGAATACAATAATAAAATTAATTATATTATATAAATGGTGTATAAATAATTAATTCAGAAATTTTCATTTTAAAGTGGGAATATTGATTTCGATAAAATGTTCAAATATTAAGGTTACGATGTAATTTTTAAAGTTTGAGACGGGCAGAGGAACGTATGATTATATATTATTATATACAGTTAACGAGGACGAACGTTGGCACTTTGTATGATAATAGATATATATATATATACACGTAAAATATGAGAGAGTGTGCAACCTTGCCATAGATACGAGGTTAATAGTTTAATATAATACCGATTCATTATACGATTATAATAATAACTATTATAATTATTGCGAATAACGACCGAGAGTCGGGTTCTGTCGGTGGCCGTGTGGTCTAAAGTTTCGCCTCCGGTCGGTTTCCATCTCTGCGTCGATGATTATTATATTATTATTATAATATTATAACAGCGACGATTTAGATAATAGCACACACTGCGCCGTATTGCGATAACGCAGCACCGCTGCACTAAGTATATATACGCAGAGTGTGGGGCGAATATCGTGTTTTATCGGTCTATAGGGTCTCGAAAACATTCGTTTTTGTTTCGCAAAGGAATAACGGAGGCAGTACTGGAAACATCATTGTTTACGAAAACTTTTCTGCCGGAGTTCCCGAAAACAAACGGTCGCCCGGCTGGTGTGGCGATACGGTTCACGTATTATTATTATTATTATTATTATTGTAGTATTTGCAAAAGAAGAAATCCGACGATTTATGTATTATATTATTATATCGCATATTATACCGCGGCGTCCAATTATTGTGCGATACGTTCGTGACAATGAGCAAAAACGATAACTCGCGGCTATATATCACAGCACGCACGCTCGTATATATAGTATATAAAATGTGTATGACTTATGCACGCCCTCCAAAAGTTATTGTTGAACCAGAGTGGATAATGCGATAAATTCGGGTATGCTGGTTTTCCAGTTGGCAAAATAATTTTTGGCCTCATACCCGCCCGCGCACGCGACTGTATTCCATCGAACTGCTACTTCGTCGCGTCTGTCGAATATGTACTCGTCCTCGCCGATCCTTATGATATATTGTTATGATCTGTGTACTATCGATTGGAGTTCAGAAAACGTAAAATTTCTAATGAACATTTCAGGCAGAATGTTGGTGAGGGGGGGGGGGAGTCGTATATTATATTATACGCTTCCGTAGACGGTTTCGCGGACCAGTCGAGACCGTCGAGCGCGTCTAACAACCGAAGAAATCTTATGTGCAAAGTACAAGTGTTGTTATTGTTAGTATTATTGTCGTCGTATATTTAGGACTTGGGCACTCTGGAGCGTAGAACGAAAACAAACCGGAAAACTTTAGAAAGCACGGCAACTCAATTCGAACAAAAAAGTTTACGTACACTCGATTTGTACTGTTCGACGGTCATTATTATTTTTTTTTTTATAACAGTTTCCTGGCCATGAACTCCATCGATCCTACAAATACATTGTATATATTTCTGCGCTGAGTCTAAGTCAACAAACTGTAACGCGAGTAGGACGCGTATACAGTGAAGGTGCGTGGTGGATGGAGGGCGATTATAAGTTTACAGTGACCGTCCACCTTATATACACAGTATAAATATACAAACGAATATTATATTAGTGCGACCCCGTTCATGGTATAATATTATAATATAAAGAGTGTTTGCGTAGTTTTAGACAATTATTATTGCATCTATTCGAGAGCCTCACGTCGGTTCAAAAATTCCGTCCGAATCAAAGCCGCAATTTAGTGCAACGCGCTAATCCGCATATATTCTTCCGGGGGACGCGATTACAGTTTGTGCGACGATGGTGGGCGCGCCCGACGTAGTCAGAAACGATAAACGCACACAGCGAGTAGCAATATTATATATGTGTATGGTTGCTTATATACAAACGTAGAAACAATATACAATAACAGCCGTCGTGCGTGAATGTATATGATATCATATATTATATAGGTACCCCACCCGCCGCCGACCATAACCCTATCGCGGATATAATATATTCTATCATATTATGCGCGGTGGAATACGCATGTACAACAATAAAAAAATATTTCCGACGATAAAATTATTCGCTGAGGCCACCATAATCATCCAACATGTGCTCGGATGGCCCGTATTATATTATTATTATTACTATACACATATAGACGCGCGGAATTCGGAAAACGTCTGGAAATAAAGTAAAAACGAATCTGACTGCTAAAGCTCTCCGCCGCAAACGCGGAGTGCGCGGCCGAGAGGTTCGGTTGTTTGTCGTTTTTGTTTTATTTTATTTCATTTTTTATTTTATTTTTTTTGTTTTCTGTTTTAGTTTTATATTTTTTTTCGTTTTCGTTTTTTTTTTTTTTTTTTTTTTAATGCGACTGGCATTTGGATAACAGACCTGCTGCAGGGGCTTTACGGAGGAACCCTTTATCTAGCAATAATGTGGACATTAACGAACGCCGGCACATAAAAACCATAACAATCGCAATACCCGCCAGCCACTCTCCGCTGCTCGTAAAACGCATAAAACCACGGAATCGCAATTACTTTTTTTATATAGATATATATTTTTTTTTCCTCCGGCCCAGTGTATAATATAAACTATCATTTATCAACTGAACATCGAACGAGATAGGATTTCTCCTCTCTATTATTATATAGGTGTGTGTGTATGTGTGTGTGTGTGTGTGTGTGTTTGTGTATGTGCGTGTGATCGGCAATATTTTTTTTTGTTCAAGAGAAGCGGATATCGGATTTTTTTATGATTACTTCCGGATAAAGCTTTCCGACTGAGGTCGCCGGACTGTTACATTAATGCATGACCACGGATTTGATGATGAATTTTTTACCACCAAGTGCGTGTGGTAGGAGGTGTAGGGAGGACCCCGCCCCCTCATTTATTGGTCGCTGGGTGTCGGACGGGGGAGAACAGGCAGAGTGAGCGAGCAGAGAAACAGATAATCAATCATCCGGGTGTTCCGGAATTTGTTTGTCATCGTCGCCATCTGGCGAAATAAATTAACTGAAAATAATATTCAGAATAAATAAACACACCGTGGCATGCAGCTTTATCTTCTACTTCGGGAAGCCTAATCGGAAAATTATCAACCCGGGCAAAAGAAAAAAAAATAGTTATAGATCATCACTGGAATGAAATTAATAAAATAAAAAACCCGTCTCATAAAACCGTATTGTAACATTGTAGCAAATGGTGAAGCCCCCTTTGGAGAACGATCCTCAACAATGCTGTAGTAGACCGTTATGGCGTAAAAAAAAGATTATATTCTTTTAAATTAATTTTTACTGTCATGAACAGCAAACATTTCAATATTATGCCACGGTTGTCTAAATAACCATGCTACATACCTACAAAAAAATCTTTGAGTAATATATTAAATTAGATATTTACATATATATTTAGCTATATTACGATGGATATTCAATAACTTAATATAGTCCATTGACACCTAACACAGTCAACTGACTATAATATATTGAATAAAGTACATACGTACATAGACATAGTCGAAATACTGATAATCTAATATTAAAATACGATACTCTGGGTACATACTAATATAATATACTCGAAAATAATAATAATAATTAATAATAGATAATTAATAGTAATAATAATAAAAACTAATACAAATAGTTATAATAGATAATAGGGAACGTTTCAATGCTGTATATACGGACTATAGATAGTAGAATAAGTATATATGTATCTATATATAATATATTATCATATATACGGTTTTTAAAACTCGTCTAAACAAACTAGCGTGTGTCGTACACTTACATTTTCAAATGTACTAAATATTATTTTATTTTACTAAATAAAATATGTTATAAAAATAATAATAATAGGTAAAAATATGTATAATATCGGTACTAATATAATATAAGTAACTATACGATCTAAGTAAATACTTATACACTTTAATACACACAATAATACTATATCATAATATATTACTATTGTACACGACCAACTGTATGAATAATAGTGTATTTGAAATAAACCGATATCGTACAGCGAAAGCGCCGGGCAACACAATAATACATCGTCGAACAGTGATATAATGTATATTGTGATCAGACTTTCTTGTGCATGTACGGTAATCGTTTTACCACGGTTATTATATTATTATTACAATGATATTATAAAATGTCATCAGTTGGATCGGAACGAGCAGTGGTGTAGCTGGCTTATCTAGATAAGAAATCTTAACGACAACAAAAATTATAAAATATTATATCACAGTGCGCACACCACATTAACGAATAAAATAATAATAATATTACATTATTATTATTGTCACCGCGACCACGAAATTATATTACCAATATCGTGTTCAACAAACACGCGATTGAGTTTAGGTATTATTACTGCGTTTAAGTCTTTCTTTACTATTTTAAGCCACTATGTAAAGTATAATAACTATACAAGATAAATACAAAATATTATTATGTTTGTTCAATTCGAACGGGATAATAGCTAAGTCTATACCACTAGGCTAAAATCACTACAGTATGTATAATCAATAATAATAATAATAATAATAATAACAAATATAATAATAATAATAATAATATTAATATGAATATGAATATGAATAATATTATATACAGTAAGCCTGGCCAAGAACTCTATGAGGAATATTTATATTGAGTTTTAAATGTGTAAGCTACATCTCCGGGCTCGAAAATTCGATTAAACTTTAACTTTTCAATTATTCAAAGAGGAAGAGTGAAATACTGATAAAACTTGTAACGTGCAAAAGTTATTCGCCAGACTTCTACTGCAGGTGTTATTATTAAATATTAGACGGAAACAATCAAATTTTGGGAACGGAACGATTTTTTCATACCGCTAAAAAAAATTAATAAATAAATAATAGTAATAATAATAATAATAATAATAATAATAGTATAATACGTAGTATATACTTATTGTATATAAATTTTAATATTGAATATTTACTCGTGTCTATCGGAGAAGAAATCGTCAGGAAACATCTGCGTATTCTTCGATATGCCGCGCACACCACCGTCGGTTGGATATAGCATACACACACCTTTATTACATCGCTCTTCCGTTTGTTTTTGTATATAAATATTGTCTTTTTTTTTCCGTATTCGTATACTCATATCATATATGGTTTTACGCACGGTTCGGGGTCAACCCGTGTATTATATGTATATAGTTGGGATGAGATATATGACTTGTATAGACCAAATACAACAGAAAAAAAAAATCAAAACAAAAAAAATCGCTGCTGTTACGTTTCCGAAACGAGCTGCGTCGTTATTGGTAAAATGAATAAATAAAAAAAAAAGATAATAATAACAGAAAAGATAAATAAATACGTAAAAATCCAGTATATATGAGGAATAAGAGAAAATAAATGAAATATCCAAGAGACTCATCCATCTACATCGGTTATGTTTGGAATCTTTCCCGGACTGACGTCACCCATAACATGATATAATATTATAATATTTTCAATTTTGTTTAGTATAATATTATGTAACCTCCTCGTATCATTCGAATTTCGTTTCGGCCGTTGCAAAATTATAAGATTTTTTATTATTATGTCAACTAGACGAAATATTACGTTTGTGCCATCAAAAAGGACGTATAATAATAATAACAATAATAGTAATATTAATACGTGTTCAAAACTTTAATGTGCCTATAATATTCTTCATGGTGAAGTATGTACGATATTATAGGTACATTTGTTCATTAAATTATAGTATAATAATATACGACGCACGCGTTATATTACACCTATATAATATAATATATACTAATATCGGTTAAGGGTTAACATAAATGAGTAATAATAATAATAATAATAATAACGATGATGATAATATTATCCTACGCACAGCACAGGTGCAGAACACTAAAAACAAGATCGTCTAATCCTCCGGATGTCTTTCCCGGCAAGTGCAGCTATAGTATTATATCATATAGTACCTATATTATACCTATAGGAGTTTATCGTGTCGCGGTCGTAATAATAACAATATTACAATAATGTATGACCGTCTAATATTATTATCGTTTTGTACGTTATGGTTGGTATAATAATATGACAAAATCGAAAAAAATGTAATGATGAATAGTTTACCGTTATGGCATTGGGCTGGAGTAATACCGCACCGAGGTCTGGTCCCGATAATGGCGACCCCTACAAAATGTTAAAAATAAAACAAAAACAAAACGTACAAACAAACAAACAAAAGAATTGAAAATTTGATCATTGTATTGAAACGTTTCAAACAAATACATTGACAAATAAATAAATAACATATTCTAAAAACAACAACAAATTTCAACTCAACTCAACGAAGGTACGATACGATATAATACGGTAACGTTTATGTATATAATATACGAGGACGCACGTCTTCTACGCTAATGAGGAAATCTAATTTGGATTTTATATTCCACAGCTCAGGCAAAAAACTAAAATATATATTATAGTAACTACAATAAGTAGCTCGGCCAAATATAATAATATTGTAATATATTTGAAAATATATTATTTGAGTGTATGTGTATATATAAATATATATATATATATTTACAGAGAGAGAGAGATGGATATAGAGGGTCTTATATGATATACAAAACGAAAATAATGCAAATCGGTACGGTATACTTTGCGGTCGTTGGTTTCAGACGACGCCGTCAATCGAAACAAATTGTTTTTAAGCACCAGGATTGGAAGTAAAAAAAATAAAATAATGAATTATGCAAAACCTCCTTTGAATGGATGAGCCTTTGGGATGTATTACGGTAGAGAGAAAGAAAAAAATTAAAATAATAATAACGAAAAAAAATATAATAAAATTAAAGAAATATAATCAATTTTAAAGAACGTATATCTGGTCGATATAAATCAAAAATGTACTCCTACATAAATTAAAACATTTGTGATTTGTATATTATCAATAATTTATTTAAATTTATTTTATAGAATAATCATTGTATGTAACATAATAGATTTTTATTATGAGACATTAAATTGCCCATATTATACATTGTTATAAAACAATAATTATCATTATTTTATAGTATTACAATACAGTAATAATTAACTTTTAAAATTACAAACATAAAGTATAGGATAATTATATTTAACAACGAGAATCCCACATAGTATAATTGGGTCATCATCATTCGTTTATAATATAATATAAACATTTACATAATATTGCTGAATATTGTGTTTTAAATAAGTTTCTTAAATCTAAATAATATTATTTCCTAATATTTAACATTAAAAACACCTAGCCGTTTAATTTTACTGGGAACCTTCTCTGACAGAATGAAGAAAAAAAAATTAGACTAGTCGGACCCTCGGGCCAAAGAACAGTGTAACAATTCCATTAAACATAATATATAACACAATATGCTATATTATATTAATAATTGTTTTCGTATATTTTTTTTTCGTTATTGTTTTACTATATATATATTTATATATATATATATATATATATATGTATTAAAATTATTTTGCCGTAATGAAACACATTGGACCATGCTACTGTGAACTATCGGACTGACATTATTAATTAATTGACTAACCCGTTTCATAGCAATATACATAATAACATTTTTTTGTGTACACAAAATGGTTGTACGGACACACACTAGAATAGTAGTAGTATACATGAATTGCAACGATCGTAACAAACAAAAAAAATTTATAAAAAAAACTTATATAGTTGACGCGGCACTATTAAAAGTGTGTAATATTATTACTATATCGAAGCGATGACAAACGTTAACGGGTAAAAATTCGACGCGGTAACAACAAAATATTAATGAAAAAATTGTAGACAAAAAGAATGGTTCTTAAAAAAAAAAATATATCCAAAACGAAACAAAACCAAAAGATTATTACTATATGAATTATAATAATATTATAATACACGCAAATAATGTACAACGGTATATAGCGATTTATCACAGAATTTTTGATTAATTATTTTAGTCGTGACATTTATAGGTTATAAACCGATATATAATATAATATGTATATTTATATTATAATAGGCAAACGGCCGTGAACTTTATTTTGTAACACATTTGAAGAAACAAAAAAAAAGGTACATCGTTGGAGAGTAGAAAAAAAAATTATAATAACAGATTAAAAAAAAAACAAACAATTATGTGTTAAAAACAAAAAAAAAATAAAACGAAGCAAACAATATTATGACAATAAATAGAAACCATCGTGGCGATGAACATATATCGTTTTCAATTATATTCGTTTCAATAACAGTGTTTTTTTTGTTTTTTATTTTTGCAAATTTACACTTGTCCCTAATAATAATATTATACTATATCATATTTACTACTATATATATATTCGTTTTGCTAAGCCTAAGTTTGTTCGTTAAACATACAATATAATATATTATAATAATTGTATTAACCTAGTAAACATCGTAATTAAAAATGTCTAAATCTATAAGTCGATGATAATAATAATTAATATTATAATGTATATTATAGTCGTGAATCGAGAAACGTACGTTTAATTAATATCGTATATTATATTATTATTATATTTTATATATTATTATACGTAAACCTAAACTAACGCGCAAGTTTGAATAATAATAATAATATTTAATTTACTACCGGAATTATATATTATATTATTCTAACCGGTCACTATATTATATGTATATTATGTTATATTATAAAAAACGACTAGAATTTATTTAACTCGCGTGAAAAAAAATCGTACGGCTTGAATACCGTGAAGAATATTATCCTCTCTACTATGAATATCGTATGTAATATCGACTTGTCGTCATCGTCGTCGTTGTCGTTGTCGCCGTCGTCATGAGTATCACATTATGATATAAAATTAATGACAGTTTAAGACCGACAACGACTTAGTCGCGTAATACCGACAAGATAAAAATATATGCAATAAAGGTAATATTATATAATATATCGTCTCGGGCGTGAAACGGTTTCGAAGTTTGTTTTGTTTTTTTTTTTTTAATTGATTAATATAATAATAATTATATAATGTATAATATATAATAACGTCCCATATGTATACCTAATGATCAATGAAATGTTAAATAAATGAACCCACCCCCCTGGAACATTAAAAAAAAAAAAAAACGAAAAAAATCAACAACAGACCGAAAGCGAGACGTATTATGGACGACTCAAAATATGTAAATGTATATAATATATACATAAACATACTGTATATAATGTTAGCGGTAGCCGATTTAAAACGCATAATAAAATAAATTATTGTTATTACAATAAAAGTAAATAATAAGTAAGCGCATAGACACATGATAGTATATTATAGTAATATTTAAGTGATACATTTTATGTATGTATTTTTTTTTTACGTTTATATAGCAAAATTTTTTTATAAGAGAGCAATATTCCGGCCGAGCGTCTGGGCCGAACGTTCGCAAACCACGTCTCGCACATTTGATAATATGATCATTGTTACGGATAAGAAAACTTAAGAGTGAGTGAGTAATATAATAAATATGAGTATAAATAAAACGAAAAAATAAGAAACTCAGACGACGAGCAATACACACAACAGTGGACGACGATATGGTGGCGGAGAAACAAACAATAAACACAAACACACGCACACACAAACAATGAAAAATATTATAATATAAACAAACACACACGTGAATATTGTACGTAGGTAATAGTTGTATTATAGGTCGAAGAGGGATGCGATATCACTCCATGGGGTTGGGTGTAGGGAGGTCATCGGTGTTGGCGTCCGGCGAACAGTGCAACGAGTATAATATAATATTATATTATAATTGAAATATTTTATGCGCAAATCTCAACGATGGAAACCGACGGAGCGGATGACACTTTCGGTTTTGCGAATTCGACCCGGAGCACTGGTGTCGTCATTAATAATAATAATAATAATAATAATAATAATAATAATAATAATAATAATAATATAATATAATAATAATAAGAATAATAATAATAATAATAATAATAATAATAATAATAATAGTAATAATAATAATTATGTTCACAGAGGCATGGCATGCATATAGAAAGGATGGGTGTTGTGATGGTTGTGGTGATGGTCAAGCAGTGCGGGAAAAGGGAGCACAGTGACCTGTGCGTGGTTATTACCTGCTGGATACGAGAGTCCGAAACTAGGGTAACCCGAAAAACCTCGGCTAGAGGCGTAAGCCGCGTACGCAGCCGCCGGAAAACCTGAAACACAAACACACATACGTGATTAGTATATTATTATATACACGGGAAAATTGTTCAAAGTAAAACGATAACGATAACAATAACCGTAAAAATAACAATGATGATAATAATAATATAAACGCGCGTTGAAAACGGAAATGAGCGTATACGCGCCACTACGTATAAGCCATAAGATACATATATCGTACGGGAACGAACGCATATAGGGTATATCATGATTATATATTATATCGTTGCACGCCCGGAAGTTACGACGAAATGGCCAGACATTTATACCGTCGGCAGTCGGCATATTATATACAAATAATATAACATATTGTATACAGGGTGGTTGTCGCTATATGTGACGAAGGATGACGAGAACGCCACTATATAGGATACCACTAGGAATCTTGCGTGTGCAAATATTTATTTTATTTTAAATGTCGTATCTGCAGCTCAAAAGTAATCAACTACAATAATATTATGCTAAGCCCAAGACGGCGTTGTGCGTATTCGAGTTTAGAGAAGTAGTGGAAAACACTAAACAGATCGGTTTGTTGGTTTCTAATATACAGTAAATTTCAAACTGATGTTTTCTTTTCATCGCTTTTTATTACTATGAAATTGATAAAAAAAAAAATCAGTTTGGTCATTAATGGAATAAAATATTTAATATTGAATAAACTATACTCCATATTTTAAATATTAAACATTAAAAGACATTAAAAGTATTATTTAACTAAATATGTACGCCCACATAATGAATATACTAAATATTATGTTCACAAATCATGAGCCCCTGCAGGACTTATACGATAAAAAAACTTTAAAATATTATTTTAAGTGCACATTGTACTTAGTTCTATGCGCCTGATGTTAATAGTAGCAACGTGTAATCGATTATAGAAGTCCCCTAAGGAAGTGGTAACATTTTTATAGGAAATCGAGTATGGGTGAGTGAAATGCTTGAATTAAAACGTGTAGAGGGATGACATTTCACCCAACGTATTCCACTTCTTTTGTATTCATTGTAGAAGTCCATAAGCAATACACGTCATTCAAGTTACCACTGCAGTCCGTTGACCGAAACGTTCAATACTTTTATCTAATAATACGATTTCATATATTTTGTCAAAGTGAAAGTGAGATTTGGTGAAAAAATTATTTAAAAAAAATAGTATTTCGTACCTAGTGATAATAATTTTTGCGATTAAACCTAGTGGAAAAGTTATCAATGCCCAACAATAATTCCTAAACTAAGACCATTCGACGAGATATTTTCCATCTCTAGACTCGATGACAACACAATATTATAATATAACAACGTATTATGTATCAATAATGTATAATATCTATGAATGTGTTTTTGTCATTGTCAGTTTTGTTTTAATATGCATGTAGAATCGGTTTTAACTCGTCACAAAATAATTGTATTTTATTTATAAAGTACCAGTTTGAGGGCTCATATTGTTAATCTATATAATATCATTATTTAATTACGTAACACAAATACGAAATATTATCAGGACGCGTTTCTATATGTTTGGAAACATTTGTAATTTTTAATAATTTAATCCGATATAGTTGCACGGCAAATTCCATTTAAAAATAGATTATAAACACTCGTTAAAAATGTTCTTATATGAGTTAATTGTAATTTTGTATTATTTTAGGTCGTTATAAAATAATCATAATATCGAGAGCTGCTAGTTGTTTTATTTGAATTATATTATATTCAAACTTGGAATGTATAATGTTTTGTTATACGAGTTGGGTGATTTATTGTTTCGTCTCTCGCAGCAAAGCTCAAAACTATACATTTTATGAATGTGATTACATCTCCTCTTATTCCTTTTACGTCCAAATGAGATATTAATATCTCAATGAATTAAACATTACTTAATTGTGCGTCGTTTAAATAATTGTCAGATTTTGTATTATAAAAGCAAATTTTTACAAGAACAAAATAAATAACGACATAAAACGCTACATAATTTGAATATATATATTATAAATATAATATTAAAAATAATAAACCAACAGACTTTGTAATTTGTCACGTTCTTAATTCCTCATTTTAAACGATTTATAATAATTAAAAAGTCTAAATACTGATGAAATTAACGAACATTATAATATTATTAAGATAATTTAATACATATTAAGTACCTAAAGTACGAAAAAAATTAATGTAAATAGTAGTATTTTAATTGCGAGAAAAGCGATTTGGTTATATAAAATGTTTTATTAAAGGTAATAACTGAATATAGTTGTGGAAAAAAACTTTTAATTCGCAAGTATTGTTGTGTAATAAAAAAATATAAAGTAGGTTTCGATACAAACAATTTTAAATATTCGGTTCAAACCCCGTGATGAACGGTCGGAATGCGATATTATAGAATATTTATATGAGTATAGTTTTCGCGTTTGTCACGTGGTGAAGACAAATCAAAGTTAGTGGGATATCTATTATAACGAACAACGATTTTCGAGTGTTTATCGGCGCCGTTTTTCGACGGAAGGATAATATTATTTCACCACCCAAAAATATATGTAATTATACATATATCGTGCACACTGTATATGTCATGTGAAGTACGGCTAGTGTAAACATATATACATTATATACATATATTATTTACAACAGTCTAGAAGAGGAACAGCAATAATAATATAACGTGAGCATCATAAATAATGGTTTTCGCACGATTTCGTCGGTCGCTGACGAGTGCTACCGCCACCCTCCCACCCTGACCCTCCGCACAAACGCACTCGCAGGGTATTTTGTATACCGAAGATTGATATCGCGAATTCATTATGGTGATTCGTCGTCCCCGGTCGGATCTCGAGTATCTCTCTGAATGAGCGGAAATTCGGTATAAAAAGAGGGATGAATGTCAAATGTTTTTCTCCTCCCTTCCATCCCACCCCACGTGCAACGCAAACGCGACAGTGCGCGGCTCGAGGGGACGATCATCTGTCTTGGCACTGTCGCGATGACTGTTTGGACGTACACGAATCCATTTGTCGGGCATACCAGAAAAGCAGAAAAGCTTCGCCATATCCCTTCTAGTGCTTTGGAGTGACAAGGGGCTTAAATAAAAAAAAAAAATGAAAAAATGGAAAAAAGAACGAGCCAGCGGCTGACGCAGTTATTATCCGTAATTAAAACGGCTGCGGATAAATGAACGTTTAAAAATAATATGTGTATATTCGGGATTTTCCAAATGTTTTCTCTCGAAACAAAAGAATATACAACATTAATATTATATTATGCATGAAATGTCATTTTTATTTTTTGCGAATAAACTATTTTTCAACCGATAAGGACCACGGCGATGGCTTGACACACAATGACATTTTCGTACTGCGTTTCGTCGTTGTACTAAAATTAAAAGTTCGTACAGAATGTATATACTATTATAATATTATAGTTCTGACGGACGAAATTAATATCATTTTGCTTGTAAATTATTATGATTAAAATGAATCGTTTTGACGCGATACATATCGAACGGATTAATGAGAACTGCGACGACGGGAACGCCGGACACGATAAAGGAATTAGTCGTGTCTTAGAATAATTTGTTATGCGAACCCTACAGCGAGTGTCAGCCAGCCAGCCCAATTCACCTCATACCCAGCCTGCATGTCCCTCATTTTACCACCCTCGTTCCCCCCCTCCCAAACACTCATGGCTTGGTGCCGGTACGGGCGAGGGAGACCATTTGTCATTGTCTGAACACACTTCCCTCCCCTACAACCATCCCTCAACCCGGAACTCCGTCATCATCCAACCAATCGGCCCTTCGACTATATATAATAATATATATATATATAGGTTCTCTATTGTGTCGCGGCTCCCGTGCGAGCAGAGGGTAGAGGTAATGTTTATTATTTTGTAACGACGTTACACATCAGCCTTGACGTGTTACGTTACTAATGACGCTGAAATCGGACAGCAGCCCCCCCGTTAAACTTTGTTCGATTAATTATATTCAGGTGTAAAAAAAGAGACTGCAACGATATAATATTAATAATAATAATATATAATACTATGGCGCACCCGAGATGGAAATGTAAAAAAAAAATACATATTTGTTTTGTATAAATCTATTGAAAGTAATTACGGTACTCACCGTCAGGCAAGGTCCCCAATGGCCACATAAAATCTAAAAAAATCAAAAAAAAATCACGCATATTAATATTTTAATATAAAATAAACTATAGTTATTATCGGTTTAACATCATAAAATTATTCAATACAATTAATTATATTATGTTAAGAATATTAAATAACTCGTTTCGTCAATACAACATTCATCGTACAATTTATCAATCCATTTAAACGTGTGCATTTGAAACATGATCAAATTTTTGGGACGGTATTATGGAGGATCACGCGGCGGTCGTTATTTTTCGAAATCGCATTAATTATTTTTGAGTGAGAGCTTTCAGGACTAAGCTAAACTATAATAAGACACTATGTGTTACATATATATATATATAAATATAATAATAATAATAATAATATTAACATAATAATTATAGTTTTAACTAAATTTCGAAGAAGGTAAAAAAAGTTGAAAAAACCTAAGTCTAATGTTCTGCCAAGAACGAAAAATATTAAGGTATCTAAAATAAAACAATAATAATTTGAAAAAAAATTGAAGTTAAGTGTATATAAATAAAAAAACAAAACAAAAAATAAAAAAAAACGGGATGACAACACTATATAGGTACGTGTTAAGATGATTTTAGTATGACCAGATGTGGTCGTATGGACACGTTTCAATGTATATAATTTTTTTTTTATCGGTTACTGAGGTACGGCCGAATTGGAAACCATTACACATACTGCGGTTTCCGACCCGGCTCGTTTTTATTGGGATGCATTACAATATAACCAATAACACTATCTATTAACACAAACAATATAATTTAGTCATATAACGTATAAATATATAGTGATAATTACAGTGAAAATGTCCGCTAAACATAATCAAAACTAATCCAAAAGAACCGCATAATAATATATTATAACGTCTTCGGTCTAATACAATATAATAATATAGTAATATAACGCTATTTATAATATAAATCATGTATCATTATTCATTATGAATTACCGACGCTCGTTTGTGATTATTAATTTCACAATTATTATCCTAATGGATGGTCGTCAAATGCGCAGGCTATGGCTAATAATTATGTGTTGTTCAAAAATATGTGTTCATTATAACATACAGATAATGATGGTTTCATTTAATTCGATCGCCCGTACCTACACAAAATCCACGGATCACATAACAAAATAATCGACGAACGTTTTCCGGTTCAAGGATCGATTTTCCTATTGAAAAACAGTTTGTGTTAAACTGAAGTTTTAATAAGACTTTTGACTCTTTTGGGATATAGATATTTGTCAGGTGAAAATATTAACATCAATATTATAGTAAACTTCGGCCAATCGCTTATTAAGTGAGGGGGAAATTAAATCCATATTTCGATGAATTTATTAAAATGTATTGTTTGAGTTGTTTGTGGTACTCAGTCGTGTGATACATATTATACTATACTCACGCTGACCTACTCCTCTGGCACTTGGAGTAATAAAATATAAATCATTTCTGTTTTTATTTAGCTTTGCGGTTTCTATGAAATCTCTCTGAACTAATGGTTCGGACGCGACCGGCCCGTAGTCGGAGCTGTCAGTAAAACGAAACTATAACATCCATCCCGCGCGATATATTAAGCGCGCAGGCGAAGGGGAAAATATAGTTTATATATTTTTTAAAGCGTCTAAAGAATATCGATCGGAACTTTGGCAAGAGCTTATAATGCCTCGGAAAACGTAAGCCGATTAATGTCGGACAATATGATGAAAAAATCCCATCAAACTGTTTGGTCCGTTAGGCGAGATTTTTTTATTTTTTTAATAAAAATCACGTTATATATCTCGTGTATGTATAAAAAAAAAATAAAATAAGAAAACAAAATATGTAGTAGGTGCTTGGGTAGTGTGTCTTGTATTATCGACAAAAATTGGCACGAGGGTCTTATACAAAGCTGCAAAACCTACGCATTTTGATCACATCCATATTTTAGAAAAATCATTCTTTAACCAGTACCTTTTTTTTTCACCAAACGAGCTGTATAATAATAAATAATGATAAACGCCTAGAAAAAAATAACACAAATAAATACTTGAATGGGTGACTTAGATGTATTGATACACAAAATAATACTGCAAGAACAAATTGTTTAAAACAAACAATCAAACGATAATTATGTAGGTAGTACAATATTTATCATATACATGCTGAAATGACGACTTGGGGGCGAGATAGTACAACATTCAACTACTGAATCATGTATTGTACAAATTTGTAGGTGCCTATTGTAAATTTAACGTTTTTTTTTTTCAACCCGAGCTTAAAATCTTTAAGTTTTTCGACGCATTTGGTTTTTTGGTTTCGTCAACATCAGTCTGTTCGATAAGAATAAAACAAATCGACAAGTGCAAATGATTTCGAATAATATATAATACAATACGTACGTCTGAGATCGTATCGGAAGGAAATTTATTATAGAATAGATAGCAAAAATGCTGCGACGTGGAAGACTTTACAGTGGAATTTTAGAACGTCATTTATAATAATATTATATTCAACGAATCTCTATAACAAATCTCAAAATATATTTCCACTATTATATATTCGAGTGCTGTGCGATATGATTATCATAATATGATATTATGGTACATTGTTGCGTGAATCGGTAGGTTATGTTAATTTTCAAAATACTTGATATGTAACGGTTTCCAGTATTTAAATATAGGTAGAAACGTATTAGATAGGTACTATTAAATACAAAGATAAACTTAGTTTAGGTAGTAACTAAGTTACAGGTAATAGGTAATCGAGTGATATGATGAATTATTTTGGAAATATGAATCGAAAGTTTACTCTTTCGAGTGTATATGATATTATGTTAAATTTAGATAGTTATAATGATATAATTCAAAAAATAAACTTAAAAACGAGTTGCAGCTAAACGGGACATCAAACCACTAGCTACTGACTAAGTGATTACAAAATTATAATAAATTAATTTACAATAACTGTTTTTTTGTATACATAAAACGTCACAAATAGGTAATAATAATATACATAATATGTATAGTCTATACTACAGATATAATAATATATATATTGTTATAATATAATATAATAAATTTGTATAGATACAATATAATATTCTAATGTTGGATCGATATATAATTAATTGTCTATTCTAAACTCGTTAATGTTTCGTCCTCATGATTACATTTTATATGTAATCGTTTGTCGAAAACCATTATCAACGACGACGATATTATTACATAAATACCTACGCTACTGGAATTAGGTTAATATTGACAATAGCAAAAAAAAAAAAACAATTACTTATAAACAAATACCAAGAGCAGGCCACATCAGACATAGTCAACTTACGGTTCTAGCACATCCATTTTGGTACCGGTATAACATAGGCCGCAAGAAAAAATGTTTGTATTTTTTCGCTACATGAGTCCCAAAGCTCTCCCGGATTAACACATTTGGCACAAGCGCAAATATTATAATAATACCATCGCACACATATAATAATCTTCTATTTATTTTTATTTTTTTTAATTTTTTTTTTTCGTTATAATAATATAACTCGGCTCGCGAGAAGAACAAAAAACCAGTTTTGATCGTCGTGAAATATTTACATTTTTATATGAGGTTGTCATTGGCTAAGGGAGTGCTCTGAACCATCAGCCAAAAAGGATTTCTGCGGATCAAAATTGCTACAGCGTGGAAAAGAGAGAAGGGGTAGTTTTCACTGCAGTAAAGTGGTTTTGGTCGTTGTATACGTTTTTAATTTCAGGTAGGGGTGAGGAAGCGCATTAATTTAAAACGTTATCGGTATGGTGGCGGTCTGATAAAGGGCAGCAGGAATGTCAGCAGCGCCGGGAACGCCCTGGACAGCGAACGCCAGACCTTCGGGGAAATTAAACGCGACCGTCTGCGGGGGTGGCTGTTGCGGCTGCGGGTTGCATACGGGCAACCGGACGCCGGCGGCCGCAGCGGCCAGCAGACGTTTGCACGCGGCCGCCTGCTGCATTGCTCCGATCATCGGTAACTGTACGAGCGACGCGGCCGCCGGCTGATGTTGCTGGAGGTGGTGGTGAAGATGTTGCTGTTGCTGAAGGTGGTGCTGTTGCTGGTGCAGCTGCTGCTGGTGCTGCTGGTGCTGCTGCTGTTGGTGTTGGTGGTGGTTATGGTGGAGGAGAAGGTGCTGTTGTTGCTGCTGTTGCTGCTGACTAGCGGCTACCGCGGCGGCGGCCACCGACTGTTGCGGCAGCGGGTACGGTGCGAAACGGTAACCGATGGCCGCGGCCGCGGCGGCTGGCGTGGCCGCGATCATCGCGCCGCCACCGCCCCCGCCACCCACGCCTCCCCCACCAAAGCCAACGCCACCGCCACCACCCCCCAACACAGCGGCGGCCGCGCCCCCGACGACCCCGTGGTGTTGGTGGTGAAGCGCGCCGGACGACGAACCACCCACCAGACGGTGGTGATGATGGTGGTGATGGCACACGCGCGACCCACCGCCGGCGGCGCATAAGCCCACGCCTGGTTTTTTCATAACAATAAACTCACCGTAAGTTCCGCGGCCAGCTGCTCGCGTTTTCGCCAGGTTGGCCGGCAGCATCACTTCCTTCGGTTGCGCCTTTTTACACTCCACCTGCAGACGGACAAAACAAAAATAACACGTCGTCAATATCAAATTGGTAAAAATAAGAAAAAAGTAGCTAAAAGACATCCGTTTCCCCTAAGTGTCTTTCACCCGGCATCAGTGTAAGTGTGCTTGTTACAGAAATATTGCGATTTATTCCAATTTAATATTTAATGTGATGTATAATATTATTATATTTTACAATACATTATTGTATATCCAGCAGGAAAAGTAATAATAATAACAATAACGGGTCATTACTTATAATATTATGTAACATTGTATTCTCGTCGAATAATTTATATAGGTACCGAAATGGTTCTTGAACCCGATTCGTTAACATGGGGTATTTCATTCGATTTTAATTATTTATAACATTATTTTCAATGCCTATATACTAATGTACGTATAACGATATCCAAGCATGGGTAATATATTATACAAGCTACATTTATTTGAAATGTTTTACGTTTAGAGTATTTTGAGGGTATATATTAATGAGTGATGATGTGTTCTTGTCTGTCCCCGAATGGAAATACACGTGAAATGAGTGATTTTGAAAGATATTATGGATTCGATGCTTTTAGAGGACCGATCAGTGTAACCGATGACGAACGACCAAATGATTAATAACATACATAATATATCAATTTATTATATATAAGCAAAATGGATATTAGGCCTTTGACTGTTTTTGAATAAAATTTTGGAAAAACGTAGCAGCAATATGATTTCACATATTATTGTATCAATGTTTGAAATCTCCTGCACTAAATATATGCGGAATAAAAAATTGTTCCTTTCAATTTACTGCTAAAGTAAATGCAGCGCTTTAATAACACGCTAATTATCAATTATTATTAAAGCACCGAATGTTTTAGTTAGAATTATTCCTGTGCACAAATAGTCTGCAATGTCAATTTCTATTTTATGACATATATAATATAAACAGCCATACAGGAAAACAATATTATGATTATCGCGGTACAACTGCACATTTGTAATTAACCGGTGTTTGTAATCACACTATTATATAACGGCTACGGTCGATATCAAGCACAACCCTTTGATTTTTCACATACCACCCAGGAAAGATATATAATATAATATAAACACATATAGCGCGTTGCATTTATCACAAAATGGGATGCTATTACTGTTTTTTACGGTCGGTGAATGGATTTGTAGAATGGAGCAGTCTGCGTTTACGTATAATATATCCCAGAGCACCGTAGTTAAGTTCAAAAGTTAACGTCGTTTCGTATGAATAAAAAAAAAATAATCGTAACACACTGTATAGGTTGGGCTGAAGCGATATTTGTGTAATTATATTATTGTCATTATCGATACGACGATTATTCGTTATTGTTCGTCGGCGGCCGTAACAGTCATCGCCTTGCACGACTGCCATCGAAAACCAAACGATTTCCCGTATAAATTCAAGTAGTATTTTAGAGTGAAAAAAAATCGAATGACATAGGTAATATAGTATATTGGTATGGTGTACAACACATCTATCAGTGACTAATACATTAATCATACTGTTCGTGTGAGTCTCTCGTTTTAGAAAATCATTCAGTTCTATAGTTCTCAGCGAATAATATAGATAATAATAATAAGAATAATTATTATTATTATATGGATTGATAATATTATTGAATTTATAATAATATTATCTTATTTTTAATATGACGGCATATGATGGAATGAACACTTCAAGCTCACCGAAAAACCAGACACAAGAACAATTGTCGTTATTTTTAATCTTATTAATATTATATATTATTATACACTCGCAAGTCACTACTATTGGGATGGGTGAAGAGTCGTTCGGTGAGAATATAAAGTAATAATATATAGTGCTTAGGTAACAACCGTACAGAAAGAGAACCATGGTAGTTATGAATGAGAAACCATACCTAAACAGTATTGGCAGTATTAACTCGGTGCAGGCGACGACTACGACGACGTCAGTGTTCGAATCATAGAGTCAAATTAAATTCACTGAGGATAATCCTCCCCGCGTCTGTAGTGTATAATATATTCCTATCGGCTAACCCCTAGACTATTTCCGTTACTACTACCAATAGTAGGATACTACTACATAGCCACTAAATAATTATTAATATACAATAGTGTTGGTATACATTGTTGAAATGATATTATTATAATATACAGAGTGGTCCTGTTCATGAGGCAACACGAAATTTTCCAAGTCAATATTTGTGTTTTTTGAGAGTAAAAATAGTTTTACATAATTTAAAGTATTAATAATGTTACATTTTGACAGAAAACAGTTATAATTCTTTAATGATTTTGATAAGTGGTTTATTAAATAAAGCAATAAAAAAGTAGACTAATTTGTGAAAAAGTGAAGTTTAATAAACAATTTTTTTAAAATAGGTATCGTATAAGTCTATTAACACTTTTTCCACTTTAAACTACAATACGTATATTTACTCGGATCATGCAGCCGGTTAAATATATAGATCACTCCTTATAATAATATGTATCGGATATTTATTAGTAGACATTTATCTTCCCTATACTCCAACGACAACAATATACGTATAGAACGGTTTTGTCAGACTATAATACATTATAATACGCAAATGATTGCGGCGATGACGATAATAATAACGTTCTGTATAACCACTGTCTGCCGATCGAGTGTGCACAAATAATAATAATAATAATAATAATATAATACTATCATTCATGCACATAATAATATATTATATTGTGTTTCTCGATCTATCCGATTATTATCCACGGTACACCGTATACTGTATACTCTATAATATGTATGGTCAAACCCTTACTCGTTGCGTCCAATGCTCTGGCAACACACACACACACACACATTACAGTGCATTATACATACGAACGACTGTCATGATATCAAAGCGGTGCGGAGTATACAACACGCGCGAACGTCCCTATACTAGTGCGGATGGCCGGTTTGGGATCGAGGACACGCAATGACGTCGAGTGTGGTGTGTGTAGGGGAGGGAGGTAAATCATCATTTCAAAAGAAAGTTAACCGACGCACTGAAACGGTAAAATGAAAACGAAAAAAATAAAATAAAATAAAAACCTCTAGCCGGAATGAGGTTTTAAAAGTAAATATTTTATTGCGGGGGTAGCTTTTAATAACAGTCCTACCGCGATTCGAGCAAACCATAATAATATGTATACTATGTATATAGTACGTATAATATGGCTCTGCCATCTATCATACGTGAACGCGACACGAGCCCATTATTCACAAAATCCCTGTCTTGTTCACTCACTCTCTCCGTATATTTTTCTTGCAGTATTATAAATATACATACCTATTTGCGCATTTATAAGAAAAAATATAATGAATGTTCGATGGGCTGACGGTATTAGGACGAGTATTTTCACAAATGCACTACTTACTCCTTAGTTTCATTTCGTATAATGCACCCTCAGACTAGATCAAAATATTATATTATACGCATAGTATTCTTTGCACCTAATCCGACGCGAATTCTATTTTCCTAAAAAGTGTGAAAAGGAAAACAAAATTCGAATACGCGGAATCAATTATTTAATTTTATAAAAAAAATATAGTAGCTATATAATATTATATGAGTAGGTATTTATCGTGATTTCTGAGATATTATCTAGCACAGATAATTACTTCAGACATAGAGTCCTATCTCAGCTCAACCCCTCTTCCCCTACGCACACATATAAACACACACACACACACACACACACACTACCCATTATGTGTTCGGTCTTTTTCGCGTGCGTTTTGTTCTCGCAAGCTATTATATGTAATAAATTGTGTATATATAAATATGACTATCACGACACAAGCAAATAAGAAAAACAAAGGACTGAGTGCGATAAAAACGCTTATCGTATCCATTGAACGTCGTCCTAGTCATTTGCAATTATAATTATTAGTATTATTATTATTATTGTACGTTGTTGTAGAACAAATGGGCAGCTAAGCAGGGTCCATTATTAGAACAGCTTAAAAGTCATTATATTTTCCGAGTACAATATTTATTGGAATATATTTTATTGGTCACTTGCACCGATCGTTTACACATATGAAACAGACACCCATGGTAGTGCATTTTTTTTATTATTTAATACATATAAATTTTCTTATTAAAAAATTTCCTGTGAAAAAAAATTGTATCATGATCGATTATGGCAAAAAAACGTCGGAACGCAATCTGCTAAATACGTTGCAACGGTGTAAATCAGATCGTGATCGGGCCATGTACAACGGTATTTGAAGCAAACATTAAACATTTTTAGAATATTTTTCTTAATGTGTATATATATATTTGTTAAACACCAAAATCCACATGGAAAATTATAGTTTTGAAATTTAAATGGATCTCCCTGTATAATATAACATATTATTATATGCATATAGAGACCACGCCATCGCCCCAGCGATAGCCGCACACCCTTCTAAATGAGTTTTGTAACTCTCGTATACATTATTAATATAAGCTCGCCAGGCGCTCCTAAAACGATATGGGCGACTTTACTACAGCAGTTCAATTATTCGTATAATATATTGATATATATTATGTTTTACGGTTCACAAGGCCCTCGCAATACCACGACTGTCGTATAATAATATACGGGCATTATAATACACCACGCACTATCCCATTACCATAGTACACAACAACTTAAGATATCCTAATACTATTAAATGTGTGTATGTGTGTATTCTGTACATAAGTTATATTATTTTTTTTAATTCTATAGTAGCTCATATATAATAACATTTTAATCAAAATCAATTAAATTGTTATTATTATATTGTATACGGCTTATCAAAAGTCACTAATATTTTATTAAAATAGTTTATTAATTGAGTTCGATCGAAATCTTGTTTATTTATTTATTTATTTTATATAATTTATTACATTAAGAGGATGTCAGCGCACTATTTGTTTTCTCTCTCTGG
>NC_042495.1:117129619-117181086 GCF_005508785.2 Acyrthosiphon pisum
GCAAAATCATTTTTTCTATGCGTTTAAGTAATCTTAGAGTAAAGTCACCTATTACAAAAAAAGATAGAGAATAATATTTTTGAGGGAATGACATATCAATTTTATATTTTATTATTATTTGACTTTGTATTAGACTTTCAAAATAAATAAAAAAAATGTTGTAAATTTAAATGGTGTTTAAATTGTTTTGAAACAATATTTAGACAAATCGATATGTCATTCCCTCAAAAGTATAATTCTCTATCCTTTTTGTTATGGGTGACTTTACTCTAAGATTACTTAAGCACATAGAAAAAATGATTTTGCGTAAATGCATTTTCTCTATGTTGTGTGTGAGCCAGAGAGAGAAAACAAATAGTGCGCTGACGGCCTCTTAAGAGATTGATATTCGATACTCTTTAAAATCATCAGTTTTTGTTTGTTTTTTTAGTTTTTGGAATTTTCTAGTTGTTTTCTAGAAATTACTAAGATGATGTAAGATCCACAAAAAGAAAAATATATTGAAACGATCATACTTGAGGATTTCATCATTTAAAAGACGATAAATATGATATGCAGCTATTGATCAAAATTATTACTTTAAAAATTGTTTTTATTCAGGTTTTATACAACTTCAAAGTTTAAATATTATAAACAGTCTCGAAAATTGTCATTTTACATAGTCTTTACTCTTTTGAGAGTGCATGGAACATTTAATGAGTAAAAATGTCGGTTGACATTTTCATTCTAAAATAAACAAATATATGTACTAGATATTCATACATACATAATGATTATAGTGAGGGAATTTACAATTATTTAGGTTAGCCGTGAAAATCACCTCATCGCCGTCGACTATTTTCCAACTATGCGTAAGTTGGTTAACTTGATTTAAACTCGTTAAAAGAAATTTGTTATTTCCAGATAAATAAACAATTCTTACGTTACCGGAACGTCGTTCCTAATGTGTGCGAGTTACTCGCATTATAAATAACTGAAACGATCCATACATTTCATAGAAGACAAGACGGGGGTGGTGGAAACGAGGTCAACAGTACGTTTAATATTAACAAGCGAACACACTCACACATTTACACATCCCCCCCTCGATGTATGTATTAGTATACATCATATTTATTCCCCAAACAAGGTTATGGTCATTAACAAAAAAAAATTTATTTTTTTTAAAACAATAATAATTTAGTTATTTTTTTTTTTATTTGTGCACACGCTATCGTCTCGCTTGAGTATAATGTACGTGCGTATATATTTATGTGTACGCATAAAATGCCTATATATACATCGGACATGGTCGGGAGTTGTGTCAAACGGGGAAGATTAATTAATTTAAACTCGATCGGGGCGCGTCGATAAGGTCTCCCTGCGTCCCCACTTGTTCGGCGATCCTCATCCTATCGGGCTGTAGCAACGCGCACCTAGTCGACCATATCGGTGGCGTCGGCGGTGTAAAATTAAATTAACCCTTCGAAAAACATTAAAGCCCAGACATTACATTAATTACCGGAAAACAATTAATAGCGCACATTAGCCCAGCCTGGACCACCGGTATGCGTGTGTGTGTATGTGTGTGTGGGTGGGTGTAATATGCATAACACCCTCTGTATCACGTCCAGCCTCACACCGGCTCTGCCCCTCATGCCACTTTAAACGGACGCCGTTTTGTAGAGATTAAAACAATTCCATCGAGACTCGAGATGACGGGGTGAGCGAGAAAAAAAACAAAAACAAACTGAAAAAAAAAAAAAATAAAAACGAAAATAAAAAACGACAACGACTTCGCAGGCTAGCTTTCCACTAATACCACTCAGGGTTGTTACAACCCTTTCCTGAAGATTACAGCCATCCGGTGGCGACCGTACTCGATCTTCGCGGTTAATGCTCTTGCACATTAATAACTCGTTACGGAAAATATTGTACTTTGGCTTTAATTTTTTTATACTTTCTTTCAACCCCAGACGCACCACACACGCGATGCACGGTTTCACGGGAGAGAGGCATTCTCAGTCGATGACAATGTACGAAGAATTCCGATTTGAAAGTAAAAGTATAAGGAAAAAAACGGTAACCACTACTTTGACATCCAGTTCAAGTAGTTTTTTCATTTTTCATTTTTTTTTTTTTTGTGTATATAATATTATATTAAAATATGTGCACAAGAATCGTCTCTATATTATATATCATACGTGATCACAAAATTGTTTTTGAACTCCTCTCCATTGCATTCCATTCCGCCTATATTGCTTCTATTTAACCCAAAGTCAATAAATGGATAGGAGGAAGACTACTTTACATTGGAAGTACGTATCGGAGTTCCACCACCACTACCATCACCACCACCACCACCACCACCACTACTACCACCACCGCCGTCACACATCAATCGGATATTTAGATACGATACATGGTTATATAGATATGTATGCATTATATAATAGTATGGGATTTGTGCCGTACCGGACATGAAACGGTTTTCAAAATGGATTACATTATGTCATATTATAATGCGGAAAGGCTCGCGTATTTGTCGGAAAGACGACCACCGATATAGATAGGAGAGGACCACGCATATGTATATTTTATATATACATTATATATGTATATGAACGAGTTTTCTGTAGTGTAAAGCTATCTGTTCCCCGCAACGTTACAAATGATAGCTAATAGAAATATATAATCGGATTGTACGCTCGCACGTAATGTTATTTGTGTTTTTCTCGGAAACTGAACAATTTGATTCCTGGGGACGACATGTGCGTATATATGTGTGCATGTCAAGACGTCTATATAGTGAGCGATCAAACGCGACATTTTCCCCGAACAATATTCTGGTTGCGGGCAGAGTGCAATTATTATTACTCAGCGAATGCCCTGCAATATGCAGTTCGTTTTATCTTTTCCCACGTGGAGCCACGAGAACAATTATTTAAAAAGTCAGACGTAATTTGACTGAGATACGAGGAAATCCACCACGACGTATACTGCACGCAAGTAGATATTTTTTACTTTAACATTCCGGTGATATAAAGGCACGCGTATTTTTATACATGGTAAATTATAATTCACCAACGTGTGGGTATGAATAACTGCATACAAAACGCTTGTAGAGTTCTTCGTGTAATAATTCTTTCAAAGAGAACGGAAACCGGAAGATACGACAAAAAAGGCAACTAACTAACGAATTACACTCTGTAGGTATTTTGACGTACGTAGGTATTCAATTCGCAGACCGGCACCGAAAGCGCAATTAAGTCTGGAACATGGAGGTTGGTAGGTACTATATTGTAATGAATAAAACGAGGCGCGCAATGTGATGTGTATCGTGCACCCGGTTATTTTAGATACCGAGCAAAGCTATACAATAACCCACGATTATATTATAATATGCAAGTGGTTTTGCATTTTGCGAACAAATTCGTGCACTTTCACTGGTACCAACACACTAATGGATAATATTCTGAACAATTCGAATGAACATTGCAATTTTTCCATGTTTTAATTTCGTAAAATACCAAATTTTCAATCGAGTTTTCATAATAATATTACATCGTATAAATTGAAATATCGCATGTTATAATATTAGTATGATATTATATCGTTCATCGGTGACGTAGAAAACGTGACGCCCTATATTATATCATTTTGTGCCGTCCTAATGGGTATGTAATCAGCGTTTTGTTTCTGCGCAGTGTATCGTAATAATTATACGGTATCTATTACGTTGCAAGAATCTAATGTACCATTTAATGCCTTCCACCCCGGTAAAATTAAGATATGATGATAAGATATTATATTAGAGATGCGGATAATAATGGAAAAGACAATTTACGGTATTATTATAATTTCCATTACTTGGATTTATATTTAAAGACACACGGCTTCAAGATGATAATATTATATTATATAGGTATATAAATAAAAAAAAATTTACGATTATATTAAACATTTATTATATTGCAATATGCATTTATTATCGAACAGTTAGACAAAATAATTCATTTAAATTCAAATAACTAAATTGTATAATATAATATTTCATCATACAATAATAAGTTCATAATATTATATATCCAATAAAAATTTCAACAACTCAAATTGTATTATTCAGTATGCCGATTAAATGATGGAAGAAAAAACAGTAATAAGCAAAAAAAAAAATGTGTGAAAAATTTGCATCTCTAATATTGTTATATTATAATGGCATAAATAGAACAACTCACCATTTTACTGTTGATTTCGTGGAAATGTATTTCGCAGACTTTATCTACTACGTCTTCCGAATGGAAAGTCACGAAACCGAAACCTGTAAAAAAAATTGATATATTTAATAAAAACACAATATAATATTATAATATGCATAATTTATATGGGTACGTTGGATGAGCATTAATATTATGGTTGAATAACAGTGAATTATAATGCAGGCCGGTAGACGAGGTAAATATAAATAATAATAACAATAATAATGTTCGTGGCGCGGCGTTCATATAATATATCAAGACTGTTATGGACGTTATTAATTTATAATTTTAGCGTGTCAATAAAACTGAACTAAAAAAAAGTTCTTGTAAATAATACGCTGTAAAAATATTTTGAAAGGTAAAAAAAAATAACGATAAAAGGGGGGAGCGATAATATTATTATATTTCCAGACAAATTATGAACTCATACGAGCATAACGTGGTCGATGGGCCACTGAATCGAGTCCGGGTGAACCGCTGCGACGGCTCAAAAGTTGCGCACCTCGAACACACTACACACTACACCACAATCATAATCGTAGTAATAATAATAATTACAATAATCGATATTAATTAATTATTCCAATTTTACCGCACCGAAGCATATTATATTATAATAATATACGGACTGCGGTAATCTCGGTTTCTCGTTGTATTCCCACAACACCGACGATAAAGTGGTTAATTGAATTGTCGTTATACACCATATAAATTAAGTCACGAATATTGCGACCCTTCGCGTTCTATGCAAATTAGCTAAGTGGCTTATATTATCCGCGTTAAGAGCTGCGTGTGCGGTGCAGCAGCGTTAGGGTGCGCTGCTGCAATTTAGAATAATAATAATAATATGATTATTGGTATGTGTGCGTGTGTGCGTGTATGTGTACTCGAAGCCAATACGTTAATCATTGGACTTAAATACTATTAAACTATAAAATATCCGGGTTTCATATATTATAATCATAATATTAAAACATTTTAAAAATGTGATGATTAAAATAATTACTGTGGTCGATATTAAAATATAATACATTAATTATACCAATTGAAGTTTTTAAAAAATATTATTATTAATATTCGTGATGTTTTATTGCATTTCTACGGTACGCCGGCGCATTGGATAGGCAAATCAACAACACGCGTGCATTGCATTCGATTCCGGTGAACTTTACTACGGTGCTACGGTACGTCCAACCACTGTACTGCACTACTGCAGGCGACATTTAGAATATTATTATTATTCAGACGAGATACGAGATAATGTTTTTATTTATTTTTATTTGTTTTGAAAAAAAAAATACAAGTGGTCCCTATGCTTAATATTATTATATAATTATTATGTACAAAATGCGATAATATGTTAATTCCTTATAACTTCGGCGCCGTATTGTTATAATTAATATAATATTATTACTGCAGCTAAAGAAATATTTACTCGAAAATATTTTCGAAAATTAAAATAACTGCATATAAAAAAATAATGAATAAAAGCACATTTTTGTAATAACTACGGTGGTTGAACTTCGACCGAGACTCCCGCGATATATAATATAATACGATCTGGACACGACGACGTCGTTATGTTCACACCTCTCGCGACGTTTAAAGTATTAAAATAATCATTGACGATAAAATATAATACTATGTTATGGGTTACAATGTACATATGTCGTTCTTCGTTATAAAAATGATATTTATTAAGTTGCGAGTTATAATATACTTATATATATATAGATACTAAGTAATTAAATGCATTTATTAACATATTATAATTTATATTATGTTTCAGGTCAATACTTCAAACATTTAATCGTTGGAATCTGCGATTAATATTGATACCCACTTAAATATATCGACCGTATGACCAAATTTATGATGAGGTATTGCACTATTGGGCATGTAATTCGTGATATATTGCAGGTCTTATTTACGTTCGATTATCAAATCGAACCTACGTATTCACTATTCAGTGCCTCATTACCCATTATCATTATTATTATAAACTTCATGGAATAGTGGTTTGAGCAACGACTCGCGGAGCCGTCTAAACGCATCTTCGAGATCGTAATGCGAATTCGGAACACACGTGCGCAAACACGCCGACCGAGTTTTGGCAATTAAACTTATTTAGCTAATCTCGTTTTGCACCACAACCTCGTTAACCAATAGACAAAACTTGTTATTAGTCAGTCACGGAGCATGGAGTTCTCGGGCGCGCGTTTCTTCCTACACTTGGTTCGGTTCCAAATGTAATTAAGTTTTACGTATTGCCTACCCTCACCCCCCCCCCCCCCAACCACAATTACAACCATTCCCGTTTCGCTCTCTCACCCCTATATCACTTACATCACACATATTATTCTATATTTTATTTGAATAGACGTCTCGGAGAGATAAACACTAATTTGTTTCTATTGTTGTTTAATTTTTTTTTTTTACAAAACCGAGGGCTGGAAAATGTGTACGCAGTAATATAATATAAACTATAATATATCCGCACACGATTATAATATTGTATTATAAACTATACGCGAGATCGTTTGAATTTTCAGTTACAAAACTGACTTACCTACCTTATGTTCCGTTACCCAACCGCCCCTGCTCCTTCCCTAATATTATATAATACCGCGAACGCGCTGTGTTATTTGGATTGGGATATTTTATCGTTTCCGTTTAACGACATAATATACAGCGGGTGCACAGACGAACCTTTGAAGTTCGCTTCGATCGTTTAACGTCCGTGACTTTGATGAATATTTTAAATATATATGTTACCGTCCTAATGGAAAATGGCTGAAGAAAATACGGTTGACCGATAAAACAAATATACGTGAGTTCATATTATACGTATGTATATATAAAAATATCTGTAGATATGATTATGGCCAGGAAATGAATAAAACAGCGAAATTAAAATCGTTCTGCAGGTAACAGTGGAAATTAAAAAGAGATTTAAATCAGAGCTGAGGAAAAACGTATATCGTCACCGTTGTCTAAAACGTATTCCATCAAAATAATATAGTATCATACAATTTCATATTCGTAATTATTGAACTGTGAATAAAGATAAAGGGATCACATTTAAAAAAATTTCATTACACATAAAATGTTTATTTTTACACATGAAAAGGCGCGTTGTATGTAATATTTCAGGCTTGCATTTGTAAAGAGTTTTCCGACAAACGATTTGTTGCGATAGTCTCAAAGGATTTTATTAAAAGAATAAATGAAAAGAAAAACTCAAAGGATTTTCATTTTATTTGGTTTTTGACGCAATTCGTTTCGGATTAAAATTGATCCAGACGTCATACAAGGCACTAGTTAAAAGTTGCGCTCTAAAAGATATTAAACACTCATTGAAACCATTCTCAGGGGCTTTCGAACGGTGCAAAAAAAAATATGAAGTGTACGTTTCTTTCAATATTATACTTTTCCCATTACCGACGGAAGAATTTCTTCCGTGGATGTGAACGGGAAATTATGTACTAGAAACACAGGACTCAACCAGCCGTGGATTCCATGGCTAAGAACTTGGAACATTTTTTCTCTCTTTTAATTTACTAACTAACAATACTAAAGCAATTAAAAAGTTGTTAACCGTAAGTACATAATTTACAGCATTAAGTCTTAAGTATAACATAATATTTGTACTTAATTTCTTTTCATATACCTATGTACCTAAATATAAAATAAAATGTTCATTTTGAAAACGTACCCGATCGAATTATATTTTGTGCCCAACAATAATATCTATATAGGTCAAACATGTATGATGAATAATGTTATGCGCATAACTCGAAACAAAATTATAATATATTATGTAAATTATATTACACCATTATCTTTCATAGGTAAACGTATATATGGTACATTATTAATTGCTGCCTAGATAACAATTTGTAACAAATAATTGCTAAATAATGAAATTTTATGCAAACGGTAGTTATGTGCGTATACTATTTCCAAATAAAATTATATTGCACATGAATCAATGAAATTATATATTTCAGCATTTAGTGTGATAATATTCTGATATGTATTTACATATTAAAATCAATTAGGTAAAATCCAGAATAACGAATTACGATAATTTTTGATACATGTGAAATATTTAATGTATAATATTATAAATCATAATTATGTTTATTTTGTACATATAATATTACGTTGTGGCACTGAGTCTATATGCGTTCGAAGCAAGATATTATTTACTAAAACAAATATTTTTTTTTTATCGTGAGACGCGTGCAGAGATGTTCTCGGTGAATTTGTGTGCGTTTTTATTTTAATTTGTTTGCAAACGCGTTAAGGGTAACGAGCGCTCGACACGATATACCCGCAAAATCGACTGAAGAAACGATTATTATACAAACTACGCAAGAAGTGTCTCGCGATAAAAAAAAAAAAAAGAAGAATCACCTGCATTATATTATACGGGTAAGCATTATATAGGTACCTACGCGTATTTATAAAACACAGTCTGAGGTCTGTCGCACGCCGAGTCTAAGCATCTCTGGCGGTGTTTGAGAAAGCGGCGGTGGTCCGTCATTGTGCTCAGTTAAGCACGAGTGGACGGGGTAGGTGTACGAAAGGGGATGAAACGGACTGGACGGACGATTATTCGAGAGATTCTATGCGGGAGGTAAACGACGCCGATTAATCGTCTGAACTGATGAAAATAAACTACTGGCGAGTATATATAGGTATAAGATACCTGGGTCCCGGTAGTGGTAATAAAAGTCGAAGAATTAACCGTCCGGGACAATGGGTGCAACTACGCTCGCGGTTTTAATGAGAACGTTTAACGCTTAGAAGAGGTAGTGAAGTAGTGAAGGTGGCTGTGGTGGTGATGGTGGTGGCGGTAGTATTAGCTAGTGCTGGTAGCTGTGGCAAGCTGTAATAAGTGGGCGACATCGGCCAAAAACGAAATACGAAACTACGAAATTTCAACAGAGCCGTCAAGGCTCGCAGGGGAGAATCTTTCAAAGTTCTCTTATTATTCTACAAGCTGTAATATAGGTATGTATAATAGTATGTACTCATATTATTATAAATGCATAACATCGAATATAAAAAAATCGATAAGATTATAACACGATGTCTATAAATAGTATAAATTCACATTTTGGTCCATAACACAACATTGAAAGTGGGGTAAAAATAAATGTACTTCCATAAATGCATTATATGGTTTTTCGTTGGCCGGTAAGAAGTTTAAAAATGTAATGTACGGAATGATAATATTTGTTTGTTTTATGTACAAAGTAACAACCTATTATGAGCTTTTTTGCTCGAGTCAGATTAGACGCGTTAAATAACACTATAGGTAATCACGAAATAATTTCGGATTTTAATCGAGAATAGCAATAGTAATAATATATGTTCGGCAACCATGCACAACGCTTCCATACTTTTTTAGCATTATTCATTTAACGGTAAAATGCGACGATTTTTCACCCAATGCACTCGAGCTGGATGTATTTTAGACATATTATATTATAACCACCAAGTTCGTAAATATGTTTTGTGAAATTCGAAAAATTGTGAAAAACGCACGATGATAATATTTCATCGTTATAATATATTGGGCACCGGTGGTTTTCGATTTCACGGCGAAAACGATACGGTTTTCCGAGTGAAAATAAACGCCCCCAACTCAATCGACCTCCCCCCCCCTATATAACTTCCGGATGCCCGACCGACTTGAACGGGCACACGACGACGGTAACGAACACCCATAATAAGAATAATAATAATAATAATACCGATAGGTACTTCGTTTGCGTTTCGAAAGGGTTCGCGGCCGAGTATACGGTCGTAACTCGTAACAAACATAATATATAATATCATATACCTACTATAATATATTACACACCGCACAGGTGCACATATTACAAATTAATACGATACACCTATAATATATTATGCATATACTGCTGCTACGTCGGTAATATTATTACACGCGCCGGTCACGGTAAAGATTTCGGAAACGCGAACGTGTTACGCACGAACGTTCGGGTCTCCCGGAAACGACGATAGCACGAGCTCTGCGCCTTCCACCACGGACCACCCCCCCCACCTCACCCCCAACAAACCTTCACCACTCATCGTTTGGCCGCACGCGGGCCGAATTTTTTCAGGAAACTCCAGAGTGCTTATTTAGGGGGCGGCGGCCTTTCGTGCCGGAACGCGTGTGCGTGATAATTATTATTTCTACCCCGACCGCTGTATATGTTTAATAAACGTATAGGTAATATACATTATTATTATTATTATTATATAGGTAGTTGATGGCGTTGTAAACGTGGCCGTATCCATTTATATATATATACCGTATAGTAGTTGTCGACGACCGTGTTTTTAATCGTAACCTTTTAAATAAAACATCGCAGCTATAATATGCAAACGGGCGCGCGCGCGTGTGTGCTATGTATATATCATACAGCTACTATAACATCGCCTTTCAGATAAGCGTATATACATATTTATGTATATATATATATACTCCTATAAGTATAATTATAATATATATAGGTATATACTATACCTGCAGTAACTGTTATACTGCAACGACGCAACGTGCGCCCACTCATGTTAATATTATATATCCTTTACGACCGCACCGTCATCACAAATGCCGTTCCCCACGCCACCATACCCTACGGGAATCACCGTTAAGCGCACGCGTGTATGTGTATACTGTCGGGCAATTTAAATAACGGCCGGATGAGTGCTTGGCGTGCCGAGTCCGTGTTTTACATTCATATGGCCCAATTAGAGATATTCCGTCGAAGAGGGGATAACGGGGTGCAAGACGTACAACACACGTATATATATTACTCTCGAGGGTATGTATAGAATGTGTGTGTATGTTAAATGTCAGTGTTTTTACGCGAAAGGGTGTCTCTTAAAACCTTTTTAACGAAACGTGGGATGCATATAAGACCTGTTATACTGTCTGAAGGTTCACACACAACCAATAACGCACTCGATGATATATACATATTTGTTTGTATTAATGCAGCTGCTGTGGACGCACCAAATTCGAAACTAACAAATGATGACGAATATACCATATTATTATAACAATGTTCAGGGCTTTGATAATGTGCATTTAAATAGATAGGCATATACTGTGTATATGTACCTACACGAAAGTCGAAATTACGTTTCACTTATTTGTTGCGTTTATCGCAATTCACACGAAACACGACGTGCATATCATAACAATAATATGATACGTGTTTAAAAGTGCGGAATCGAACCGTTCGGCGATAATACCAGTGTTTGCGTAAAATATCCCATTAAACCGAACGAGTAAAACGGTAGATACAACGATTACGTTGCAATAAACGCTCGGTGTACACGGTTCTGCGAAAAGTGTGAAATCGTGACAAAAAGATAAATGTAAAACAAAATACTTCAAAGTAACAGCTACATACGTGTTACGGAAACGTATTCCATTATTAAATTGACAGATTTAAACTCGCGGCGTTCGTTATTGAGGCACTATGAAAATATAGCTATACAAAGACGTTATAGATTTATAATAATTGTATAAAAAAAAAAGACATTCGGAAGTAAATTATATATTTCTCTTACAACAACCTATATAACAGGGTTTTAGTAAACATTATAACTGTAGCTTACAGATTTTTTGAAAAGCTCATGGCATTTAAATATGATAATGCGCGTTATTATGATTTGAAATTGCAAATCCACATAGTGTTTTATGAAAAAAACAGTAGATGGATGAAAAATGAACACTGAAGTAGAATTTCCCCCTCCCCTACATCGATCACAGTTAAATTATAAAATTATACTACATAAATTAAATATATTATATAATCTCGGTACAGCGGGTTTATAATTTTACAATGAGATAAGCGTTTATTTGAGTGCATTCGCGGTGGATTGTTGATTTATGCATTTAAGTATATTTTTATGTTTTTTTTTCTGTTTTATAATGCCTTCAAAAAGATAAGGGGCGAAAACGCGGTGTGAGGGCAATTATTTAGGAGTGAGAATCAAAGTTGTGGATGTCAGTTGCACGACGAGGCGTTAAGAGAGCGACTTTGGCAGTTTGGTGCAGAGGGGGCGCAGCGGGTGACAGAGGTTTTTATTGGCTTTTCTGGTGAAGATGACAAGGAACGTGGGGGGTTTGTGTTTTATAGAGTCTGTAAGGTTTATATAAATACGAGAGGAAATAATAATATACACGCGAGAGGTATTATACATATATATATATATATTGAAATAAAACGTTCCCGGTGTGACACGGAATTTGCCGTCGTAAAAAAAAAACAGAAATAAACACGGTATAAGAGCATAAACCGAATTAAATATTCAGGGATGCGCGCGGCTACAAAGTCGGAATTAAGGTTTTGCGAGCCTGGCCGATTTTTTATGCACACGGCGGACGCGTGGTTTTTTTATTAATCCGTCCGTTGGCGCGATCATCGATCCGACCGCGAGTATCGCGGGACACCTGCGATTTGATTTTACGATTGTTTTCTCTGCGAGTCGGGGCCGCCATATTATACCGACTACCGACTACGTGGCATTAACTTAAAAAAAAAATCGTCAACGAATATTCAGAAAAAAATAAAAAATTATAAGCCGGGCCAACGATTACCAAACGGCAGTCTCGCATCGCGCGCGCCTTTAAATTACCATTTGTGTGTAGTTTTTTTTTTACGAACAAACGTTGCGCTTGGTACGTAAACTCGACGGAAACGCGCGAGCAAAGTACACATAAATGAATGTGGGGTTGGGGGCCAGACCTGGAATTCCGCAAAACCATTTAAACGAATTCCAGGAATTGCGCACAGTCGCGTAATATATGTTGTGTTGTTCCGTTACATGTACGAAAGGACTGGCACCATATAAGTTCCCATCCCGCTGCGAGGAGGTCATCCGAATGTTTTCTTTTTCAGATTTCCTTTTACGAAGACAATTTTTTTCCAGACTCGTCTCGTTCCTTTCTTTTCTTGTCTTTTGTCCCACCGAACTATTGCGATTTACTTTATGTGGATGGTTTTTAATTTAAAAACGAAATGAACTTAGACAATACGAACGCCAGGTCTTATTTATCCCAACAAATCCGTGTATTATGATTTATGATTGTGTTGCCAATACACAGTTACCTATCGTAAAAAATGTCTGATTCGCACAAATACTTCAAAATATGTATTATACGTCTGCAGCTACACACATTTATTAAATCCAACCATTATAATAAAGTTATACTTCTACGACTAATTCCTCTATTTGTATCTTTTTTTTAATAATATATTATATAATCAACAAACACCAGCTCGGAAACACTGAAAATCGTGGCTAAAGAATTTAAATTAATCGGTTATCGGTTTTTCTTATAATACAAAAAAAATATTTTTAATATTTCAATCCATGATTATTATTTTACGCAATACGCCTCGGTAGAAACATACAGGGTTTGTATAAAACAAAACAATCGATAAACGTAATGATCGTAGGCATAATATTATCATGAACGTCTAATGTATAATATTGATCAATTTTAACTTTTCATGATTTAATAAGGATGATAATCTCACGTTCATTAAATATGAATGTTTTGTGGTAATGTAACGTTATACGATTTCATGTACCTAACGACTACAACACAATATTACATTATGTTGCATTATATCAGCCGAGTCTTAAAAATTAAGGATATGAATGAAAACAAACCGTTTTTCCGTGCTGTACATTTACTATATTATTTAAGTTTATCGTGTAAGATATTTTACTGAAAAGGCTGCACAGAATGTCAAGAGTTCGGGAAAACATATCTAATTGAATTCTTGAGAAGTTTTAGAACAAATCAGTTACAACTGCAACGTCAATATAGAAAACGATTGTTTAACACATGTTATTTCCAAACAACAATTAACCAATTAAGGCATAGTCACTAAAAAATAACGTACCTACCTACATTATGCGTATATTATGTATAACACATACAACTGTGACGACGACACTACGACGGCAGCAATAACAATAACAACAACAAAAACAACAGCAGAAACGCAAAATGACAACAATTTATTGATCGCCAAAAAAAATACAAACGTAAAATAACACGTTGAACGCTTCGCCGACGATCTTATATATAACCCATTGGCAGTAGGGTTGTATAAGGGTACTAAAACACTTTCTCGAAATCGACTGAAATCCATCCAAAAGCATTTCTTCCAATCGTTCCCTATACTTTAGTTTACGTTTATTTTTAGTCTAAGTACGTTTGCTTTTTTTTCTTATTCGGGTAAAACGATCTGCGTTTTTCGTATTTATCGTTACGATTTCATTTAGTGACTCTCAATAATGTTATAGGTACCTACGAGACCTACGGAAGCTAAAGCGAACCGGACGATAGATATCGCGAACCTACGCCCCCGTCTCGTTCACTATAACCATCCATCCATAGGGTCGAGTAATAATTATCATCCCCTTTATCAAGCTGTCACAGTGTACCAAAATAAGTGCCCCACCCGCCACCCATCACTCCAATCCTTTCGCGTATCCACTTACCGATAGTTTTCTAGCACATGCGCCTCTAATACTGTAAGTGGGAGTTTTTCAAACAGTTGGCACGCATTATTATTATAAATAGATTTGTAAAAAAGGTAAGTAGGCTCATATAACATAATATAGTAAGGATAATGGACATTGAGTCAGTGTTTACATAAATGTGCATTTATCAAAGTATTCGTGCGATATTTTGTTTGAATATACAATGTTCTTTACATAATATTATACTAATTATATTTGAATAGCCTTAAATTGTTAACTATAGTCGTATAAAGTTTCCGTTAAATATACCCCAACATTATACAAACAGTAGGAATAAATAAAAACATTATAAACAATGAGATAGATAATGTGCAATTGATGGCTCGAATTTTATAAATTATATTATAGATAATAATATATTGTATTATACATTATAAACAATGAGATAGATAATGTGCAATTGATGGCTCGAATTTTATAAATTATATTATAGATAATAATATATTGTATTATACATTTAAACAGTACAAACAAATGCTTTAATTTCAATGTAATATCGTTAAATACATTTATGTAAATAATTTCTTGATATAAAACAATTAATAAAATAAAAATAGAAATAAACCAATAGTTAGGTACATAAGGTAAATTAGTAGTTTTTGAATTTAAATAAATTTTATTTCTTTTGTTTTGGATTCCTACCGGTTTACTGTAATACCGCATACAAAATCTAATAAAATAAGTGAATAATATTATTGCATTCATATTGGATATAACAATTGAATAATGTCTTAGTAATAAACATTTTAATTTTCCATAATAATAGAGAAATGTTAAGAAAAAAACAATATTACGTGGTAAATTATACTACCTAGCTAGATTGTATTCATTCTTTTACTTTTGTAATAATAATTAGTTTTAACTTTTAAGTAAATATTATGGACAAATACATAAAACTAAAAAATAGAGAATTACGAGAATCCTCGTGGTACCTTTTGCAACCCTATCAAATATCTTTCGTTCACCAATTACCACTAATTGATATTATATAGTATAATTAATTTCCCAGGTTACCAATTATAATTAATAATATTATGAATTCACTGTGTATTATATTTACTTGGATAATTAGCAGTGAGGGAAATCACCTTAAACCATTAAATTATTATAACGACTATACGCGTCTTATTGAATTTCAAGATAAACGTTCTTGTGGATTTTACAATCAGTGAATTATGTATAGTTCAATTTTGATAAAACATATTAATACATTATATTAACTTTATAGTTTTTCTTAAAAATAAATAAATTTATACTGTTATAATAACTTACTATCATAATATTGTACAATTTATGTATTTAAGAAAATTGGAAATTTGATGGAAATTGGAAAAGAGTCAAATAATAATATTAATATGAAAGGAATGAACGAATATGACGATTTCCTCATTAACTATTTATATTTAACTGGACGAGTCTTATTCGGGGTATAACTTTCCCTGTATATAGGTCAAATAAACGTTTAAATTTTCAGCAGCACTCCCACTTACCACCATTTTATTATAGATGATATAATCGCAGGCCTTGAGTTTTGAGCCAACTGTTTATAAATCATGACTACATCAACACGATAAGGTATTTTTCTTTTATATATATTATATTTAATTTGGAAATTTAGTAGGTACACGTGAACAACTTTCGATGACTGTTAATTAGGAATTTGGTTTTAAAATAAACCTTTATAATAATTCCATTATTATTATTGAAAATATTTTCACTGATATAACCTATCTCCATATTATGGTTGTATTTAGTATATATTCACTGAACGATTAAATAAAAATTGATTATTAAGTAAGTAGTAGTAACATAATGAACTGAAATTTTTGTGGTTCAATTCATAATATTATATATTATTATATTGAAACTATTCAATCGTTTTACGCGAAAAGTAATATCTACTGGAAAAAACTAATTAAATACGTATGAATGAATCGCATTGACAACAAAAAGAAAACAAATATTTTTTTTTTATTTAATAAGATTACGTTTTACGGTAGACTCCGAATTGCAATTATATCATGAAATGTCATTGAGATATTGCAAAAAGTCTGTATTGTCTGCAAATGACGTTAAATTGACATAATTCAATTTATTTTTTGGAATGAAATGATACTTGCAGCTGTCGTCATTCGAACCTCACTATATGCCTTTGTCCCTCTCTCTCACTTTCTCTCTTTCCCTGCACAAATATATCCGTAAATATATATAGATAGATAGATGGATAGATATCTTTTTGGTTAGAAGGGTGCATTTTGTATTTCGCTTCCACGAAGCAGTATCTTTTCTCCTGAATATATACAACGTTCCCGAGAAGTTTTGACAACTAAAAGTGTGTCCGGTACGTACGATAGATAACATTTAATGAAATACCGAAAATACAATGAAATACTTTTGACGTCATTTTTTCTCATTACGCTTTCCTGACAAAAAATACTGTATCCGTAAGCAAATCTACGCGACATATACATCATTTTTTGGCAGTGTACACAACGTACGTATACATGACGTCCGCTAGGGCTTAACGCGGAACCGTTGTCAAAAAAAAAAAATTTTTTTTAAAAAACGATCGTTTTGCCAACGGAAACAAGTGCACACAAAACCCGTATATTTTAAACGCTGAGGTCACAGTAAAAACTTCACGTCCGATCCAGAGACGTGCTCCCTACCGGGAAATTCGTTTGAAAAGTTTTACGAAACAACTATGACGATTTGGAGAAGTAAGCAGCACCGCAACGATGCGACGTGCCGGAGGCCGATGGCTTTGCTAATATACAGCGTCACTGTACTGCTGCAGCAAGAAATATCGTATTATTCCATGTTATCGGTCTGTTTTTACGGATCCAGACGCACATGGCGCGTAATAATTATTAAATATCGAAAGGAAGAAAACGTTATTAAATATACAATCGGTGAAAGTAATATCTGACGGCGATATCCGGCGAAATCCATATAATACGCGTATAAAGGTATAGGTATATCCACGCACCGCGGGTGAAAAACGATTACCGATTTTTCAACCGGGATTAAAATAAGTAATGGTTTCGGCAGCGGGGCAACGCCCACATTACGACTCGGGCGAAATTGAGTTTAAGCATGCACACGAAATAATATTGACCCCCCCCCCACACCCCCATCAAACCACAGACGACGCCGCTTCTGCTAACTGAGTTCTCAGCAAAGAAACGGCCGCTCCCGAGCTTATTGACGTTTTCAACACACACATTATTTATACACCCTTAAAAACCACCGTACATAACAATATATCGGTTTGCGTTTTCTCGCCCTCCACCACGACGCCGGGTCCGAATGTGGCATTCTTGGTGACTGTACACACGACTGTCCCATTCCTCTTCTCCCCATCTCTCTCACACACCGTATGCATAGTGTATTAAACTAAACAATACACACATTCTCAACCCTTAGGATAGTTAGATTTTTTTCCTATCCATCAGTGGTACAGCAGTTGGTGACGTTCGAAAACGGCACGATGCACGCAAATGTATTATGTTCGTACAACACACGACGATCATAACGATTCAATAAAAATAGCTTTCGTTTGCCCTCAATCGCTGTTATAGGTATTTTAATATATTAATTCAATATTATATAATATTATTTTATAATTATAATATGGACGGGGATGGCGTTTAACCTCCTTGCAGCTACGCATCCGACGGGCTCGTTTTAAATTAGACGGTCGTTACACGAGTTTTTATCAACAAGAAACGTTTCGGTACGGCAACGATTCTTTTAAATTATTCACGTGCACGGCTACCGTAACAGGATATTTAAACAGGCTTCGGCTTTTATAAATAATTTAAAATGTTATGTACTGCGAACTAAGGTATCCTGCAGGGTACACGTCGTAACCAACGCGTATATACGCAAAGTTTATTATGTACATATTATGGCTGCAGGTATGACTTTGGCGGCGAACACGATATTCGCATATACCATATATGTACCTTGGTATATCATTGCAGCGTGTCGGAAATAATAAACATTTATAAACGGCGAGCGGCGAGCGAACACACATTAAACGATGGAACGCGGTTTGACGATATTTCATTGCAGTAATTATTATGCGTTAATAACAATAACTATACCACGACCGCGGTGAGTTACTTACACTACCTAGGTAGTTAAACTCCACCGGTATACCGCACGTTTCCGTTTAATCGAACCGACCGGTCGTTTGGACGGTCTCGTCCGTGTAAATATATTATACATAGGTATATTGTATATAGTCTTATCGTTCGTATAATAGCAGTGCGTTCTCCTTGTTATTGCACCCAACGACGTCTTAGCGCGCAAATATTTGGCCGCACGTTTATCTCGACCAATCATCCTCTGCGGGACGTATATATACGAGAAACCGACCGCGGTAATCGCCGTTTAATGCGTAATATTATAATATATTATTACACCACGACGTGTACATAAACCTACATTGACTGCTGTAGTGGAGGTTGTGCTTTACAGTTATAGTGACCGCCGACCGGTCCAGTTCGGTTCAAACAGACGCAGGTCGACAAATAATTATAAATTCGACAGCGTACTATTGTTATAATAATTACTATGCGTCTATTATATACCACAGGATTGTTAAAAGCCGATTAAACCGAAAAGATTTCGGTATTATATTACAGCAGCCGGTGGTAGCGTCGCTCGCCGTTAAATGTTTAATAATAATAGCAATAATATATGATGTAATGACATTCCGATTTATTGTTATCAGATATTTTAAAGGAAAAGCGTGGCGGGGCACATGAGCGGCTTAAAAAAATGAGAGAAAAACCTTTACCTCGCGTTTATATACAGCAAACGCGGAAATGAGATTTTCCGGTAATTTCGCCGTTCATATTACGCGGTTGGCAATTTTCCACGAATTTGATGGCACAACGGGCCGAGCCCCTCGCGCGTCTTGTCCCGTTGCCAAATGTAATCCGCCGGCAAGAGCAGCGGTGGGGCGGCTGCAGCTGCCTCTCTCGTTCCATCTCTGTCCTCTCCCACGGGCCGTAAATCGTTTTGGCCCGATGTCTCTGTGATCTTTGTCTCCACTCGCACGGGAAAACCCGACTGTGGCTCATACAACCCACGACCCACACCACCGAGCACATCTTATTCTCCGACCACGCCCATCCCCGTGCTGTAGCCTCCCCCCACATGCCCCGATGAGATGAGTCCGCCCGCTCGTCCAACAGCGCCCCATTTCTTATAATGTTATGTAATATAACCTCCCTATATCTGTATCACGCGTATATAATAATATAATATTATATTATACATAGATGCACAATTTCATTTCCGACACTACATACGCTTTATACTCACACACCCCCGCCCGGAAAAAATATAAACGGTATGATATTATGTTGAATTCGTTGTATTTATTATTATTTTTTTTTTTTCTTTAATATATTTCCGCGCGAGAGTATCATCTCAACTGACGACGGTTCTATACGCATTTGAGTACAAATGTACGCGATACAAACGACCGTGCAGTGCACCGATACGCTCCGCTCGTTGCGACTCGAGCACGACATAATATTAAGATATTTGATTATTATACGCATAATAGTATAATATTATAAACACGCCATACTATTATGTGATTGCCGGTTAGTCTCTGCGCTATTAAAATAATAACATCCCGGGCGTGAAATTCGCTGTATCGACGAGCCCCGAAGATATTCGGTCCGTCCTATACATTTGTCTATAAATACATAGGTACATAGTGTCGACGATGACGTCAAACCGTCAATAGCGGTGGATGTAAATCGAACTCGGGGAAAGTCGGGGCGGGCTAGTGGTGGTGGTGGTGGTGCCCGCGATGTGTATAAGTACACACAACAATACAGTGAAATGGATTACGCGTATAAACATCTGTCAATTTCTCCCATTGGCCAAATGGTTTTTCCGTGTACCTATCGTTCGGCTGTTACTTTCGAATATACCATGTATATATTATATCACACGGAGGACGAGGACCACTCTGCGCAAACACGGCGGCTGTGCCGCCCGGGCGCGTGTCTTTAGTACGTAATGCGTGTTATTGCCGAGCTGCAGTATAGGCGAAATTTCGTGTAATACTCTTGTAGTAGCAGGTACGAGGGGTGTGGGGGTGTTTGTGTGCCAAAATAATTATTACCAAAATCGTATTTTATGTATAATATTATGTATAGCCGTGTAAGAATATGTATATAAGCGAATAAAAAAAGCACGCATATGATAGCGCGTAATTGTGCGCGTGTATCTCGCAGGTATTAACTATGTGAAAGAGATAATAATAAAATGGGCACCCATATAAAATATGGTTCTAGTCGCCGTCATCCGCGTGAAATCGTTCATCGGACGTCATGGTCGAGACTGTCCCCGGTATGGTAATAATTGGTATTCGCCAGGAATGATCGATGACATCGTCATCATGGTCAAATATAGGCAGGTACGCGAGATATGTGAACATTGGAAGACGTTTCCCAATAGTGACCCAACCGGATTAAGTGAATAATAACTATGTCTGCATAATATTATTGTACGATGGACGGAGAAAAAATGATTGTGACCTGTATAGTGTATAATATATAATATTATGAGCTATAGCCTATAGGCTATAGTCAGTCTCGTGTGAGAAAATATAATAATTATTATTATTATAGTAAATTACATGTATGTAATATTACAGTCGGGTGTGCGCGCGTATTGTACACGTACAGCGAGGTCGTGATTTATGTACGGTCCCCAGCTGTTATATATATATATAATATATGTATACACAATATTTATACCTACGCGGCACACACGCGAGTGGAGGTACCCCCGTTGAAGGTATATATCTACCGTTTTCCCTAACGGCCACAAATCCATTTGACCAGAAAAGCGGTGTGCGCGGCAGTAGTTATAAGGGACGATGGTTTTCGGTGTCCGAACGAGCGACGAGTGGGTGGACCGTAAAGGGGTAGGGGCCTAGCAGCTGCTAAGCCGTTGCGCCGAAAACGCACAAAACACACGAGCGCGTAAAAAATAACCAGAATACACAAGAGCTCGCGCCCGGGCGATTCTAAATAATGGCTTTAGGTTTGTTTCTTTTATTATTATTACTATCACTATTATTATTATTATTTCGTTTCGCCGCTCCCGCACATTTGTTTTGTTATGTGTCCGACCCGTTATATTTTCTTTCTCCCCCTATGTTGCCCATCGCCCATGTGTCCGAGACAAAAGTATTGCGCGTAATATCGAGAAACGACGATTTCGCAATACTTTTTTCGTTTTTATTTCGGTCGTCTCGTAAGCGTTTCCGTCGCGTGCGGAAGGTCGAAGGACGACGATATTATTGAATATTGTACCGCGTGGCCGAAAGAAAACGAAAATTAAACTGGGCCCACAGTGTGCGATGAGGAGGTGGAGAGGGTGTATGGAAAATAGAAAAACAACCATACATAATATGAGGACGACACATCGGAAAATAGAAAAAAAATGTAATATAAACGGATTTAAGAGCACACGTCACCGCGGCCGACGGAGAGGAATCTATGTGTGTGTGTGTGTGTGTCATGTTGTAACGATCTCGCGTTGTGTCAACACTCAACAACCTCTAATGGACTAATGCATGTGTGTTTGTGAGTGTGTGTGTGTGCTTGCATACGAATACGCTTTTCGTCATATCTGTGAAAACAAGAAGCGTGTGTGATAATGGAGAACGCGTGTTCCAAAACAGAGTAGTTTCGGTCTTCTATGTGTGTGTGTGAACGCGCTTCTGTATACAGTGCGTACGTTCTGTCACAACTGCCGACGGATTTCGACACGTAGACACACACACACACACACACACACACACACACAGTAAAGCGCTAGCACACACATATACATTTTGCCGCCACAGCCGTTGATGGGTTTCCATTGTGTTTAATTGTTATTAACGCACACGCGCAGGCAGACGGTTATCTCTAAAAAACAGACGGCTAAAAAAGGCGATTCTACCTATACTATTCACGACAGCGAGACGACAACGACGACTCGTATGGCGGGTCGCGCACGAGTATTTGAATAGCGGCGGCACACTCTCTATATATAATATGCACGCACGCGCGACGTAATTAGCTAAATATTTCCACAAACTCTTTGCTCGGATATTATTATAATAGTGTGTAATAATATTATGCGCGCGCGTTGTTCAAACAATGCAAATACGACGTACACATTAATTAAATTCGTCCGCACCGTTGGACTTAGGACACGGAGAAAAAAAAAACAAATAAAAACAAACTTCACCGAGTCTTGTCTGGAATAAATAAGTAGAATGAATTAAAGTGTATATATATATACATATATAAAAAAAATAAGACTAAGTACCTACCGCCGGAATGGTGAACTTTATTTCTGGTGTAGTGGGATGAAGTAAAAAAAAGAAAAAAGAAAAAGAAATTAAGTAATAATGGCCAAAAAGTATATAAATTAAAGAGCCGAAAATGAAATTATCGCAGCTGGGGGTTTCTCTGGGCAAGGGTGTGTGTAGATAGCTGCTATTTATTTGCCACCACCGCTCTAACCTAATTAAAACAATTTCTTGGCGGTGATTTTCTTTTTCTCTCTTTCGCTATATTATTATTATCTCCCTTTGCGGGACTTAACGTGTTATATCAAACTGGCCGTTCGCCCGAACTTTTTCCCGAACGTCACGTGATTATTGGCGATAAGGACTATTTACAACATGATTTATAATATTATAGAACGTACAATAATGTAATACCCACTGGTCTTCCGTGAAACGAAACAAATGTATTAGTTTCAAAACAATATAATCATATTAATTAATATTGGTTGATCTCTGTGCGAAATTTCATTTAAATATGGGTAGGTACGCTTAATAATTATTATGTCCGCGACCAATCGAAATATTCCATCAAATACTATTATAATAGTATAATAATATATTAATCAACATAATATTAATGCGCTTGTTTTGGAAACTATATAATAATATGACATGTTCATTGGTAATATACGTACGCGTGGTTATACGGTGGTATGCATTATTATCAAATACGAGTGTCCCGCGCTATTGTTATATTGATTTATCGAAAATTACCACATTTCATAATACTTGTCTGCTCTGAACACGAACCACGTCTATTATATTGTTGTATTAAATATTCAAGTGGAATGATATGGTTGGAAATATATTATATTATTAAGTCGATCGCGATGACGAATCGTGAATTTATCCTAAAGTATTTGCGGAATTTTGAGATCTCAACGACCAACAACCATACAATTTGGTGTATTTGAGCTTAATCACCTTCCATCGTATTTCATCGGTATCGCATCACATTAAACATTCATCGTAATAAGTAAAAACGCATGATAACAGTTATTATATCGAAATCGTCAATTTTATCGAATGGAGGACGCCCTCAATGTACGCGTTCGTTGTATAATCGTTATAATCGTTGAATAAAAGCGAACTTTTTTGTTGTTGTTGATAATATCCGATTGAAAATGTCTCTAGCAATGATACAACGACTCATCACGTGTTCACGGAAATTAGGTTTATTCAGTACTTCGATAATATATTTCGCCCACGCCAACGGCAAATATAATATTAATATGTCATCGTGTTCGGTATTCGCTCGCTGTACTTTTACATCACGCCGATTTCGGCGAAAACGGGTACAAAAACAATCTTTTTGAAGTACGAAATAGTAACAACAATATTACAATACAACATTATATTAAAAGCTCGGCGGGGCGCACCGGACAATAATATTTTAGGTATTATGTATTTATTATGCATCTCGTACGACTTATAATAATAATAATTGTATACGGTCATCGACCTACAGCGCCCCGCGCGACACGACCGACCGGAGGCGCCCACAGCGGTTTCGACTGTGTTGTCGTGTTGACATTGGACAAAAGCGCAAAGGAATATTATAATACGCTGTATACTCTTGTCGTTTCGTTCGCCCACGTGAAATTATCCGGCAACTATTTTGTTGTTTGACTTTCTCCTTGTTGTTGCCTCCGCGATTTTGAGGTTATTAGCAGCAGCAGCAGAGACTTTTCCTCTCCTCCCCCGCGTGGCTGGGGGACCGAGGTTTGTGAGCGATGGGGTCGGTAAACCGATGGTAGACTAGAGACATTAATAAGTAGCAGCGGGTGTGCCCTTGTGTGTGACGTACGCCTCGGCAGACTATAGGCAATATTTATGTGCCCACCGCACGGTATTAATTGTGTACATATATATACATAGGAGGTATAAGTATAGTCGCAATATAGCCGAATTCTTTTCCATCTCCACATCCACCTCCACGATACCCATCGCCCCGCCACCCATAATTGCCCCACTCCAACATTACGTTTCATTAAATTTCATTAACGACCTTACAGAACGCGTATATATATTCTCATATAAGATTTCGCACGACTTATTACCCCGCCGACCAAACGTGGACAGTGTATACAATACATCATGTATATATATATATATATTAAACTCAATACATACGCGTATAACAGAACAGTCAACAATGCGAAATCCCGTATACTGCAGATATATAGAGAAAAACAATTAATTCCACGCCATCGCCAATAGGACCCCTCCACGCCGCCATAACTATATAATAATCACGCGCGTCGTAAAATTTCATACATGTCGTTGTTATTATTATTATTATTATTGTTGTTGTTCTGGTTTTCGTAAACTACCTATATTTAGTATATACGTATAGAGCTAACCACAGTAATAATATGTGAAATGACAATAATAATGACTCTTTCGAAAAACAAATAAATTGCCAAAAATTAAACCTACGGTATATATATATAGGTTAAGCACGCCTCTATAGGTACGCGATGGTCGTTATACGCTTATATAATATATTATATGTACCAGCACATACTTGTAAGTCGCGATAATAATAAGCGTCACGCGATCCATAACCGACATGACTTTTGAACTTGGAAAATACAATGCCTATATAGTTTGTTGTTTTCCTTAACTACTTTGAAAACTGATCAAATAGTTTTATTAATTACACTACTTGTGATTTTTGTTCAAACAAAATATTTTGAGAGGTATAAAATCAGTGAAATTTTTCTACAAAAAAATGGAACATTTAAAATTCCGTATATAATAATATACTCGTGACAAAATTTATCTGATGATGAAATATTTAACACTCGAAATGCGTAGCACAATATGTAATATAATATATATATATAAAAAAAATATATTATAATATTATAAATTAACACTATTTAGATGCTATACAATCATACTACAATGAACGATTTGAGTCTGCATCGCAATGCGGCGAGATAAAGTGGCAAATTTAATAAAAAGTTGCTCAATATAGAAAAAAATGTTTTCCGATTATTTCCCACAATCTGTTACGAAAACAAAAATATCGAATAAATACGATGATAAAAATAAGTACCTATGAAGGAATTCAAATAATCAATTTATTTTGTGCAAAAAAGATAACATTCACGACAACTATATCCTGTTTTATTGTTATTTTATTTTTAAACACTAAAAAGAAAATGGCTTATTAACAATTCATAAGGTTTAAACCTTTTGAAACCGTAAAGTCTCGGTGATTATTTATTATTTACATTTCAAGTGGTAAATTATGTTGAAGTCTTATATTTATACACTGTAACTAAAGTTTTAACGTATAAAGAACATTATAAATATTAAGTATTAACAAATAAAAGAAGGTACAGAAGTTTGTATCATTAGAAACGAATGAACACCTTGATTTATTTAAACAATTTTCCAAATTTAAACAAAAATGTCTATTAAATTGATTATTAACTGTAAAATTATATAAATAATTATAAATAATATAATATAGTTGATAATAATAAAAAACTTTAGTAAAATAATTCGAATTATTCGTGTATATTTTATATTTAAATTATTATAAAGTTGAGATTGTATCGTAATTATTGCATTTTCGAGTAACTAACGAGGCAAGGCAGACTCCATTAAGTGTGGATAATTAACTTTGGTGTAAACGAATCAATTAAAATGTTTGTTCACACTAACAAAATTGCATGATTAAATCATACTAAACACGTCTTTATAAAATTATACATAATGTATAAAATATTGCACGAAGGCATTCGATAATCGACGTACACTTTCTCGGAAAAGCTAACGAACTATATAAAAAAAACCTTTTCAAGCGTATAATTCATCCTAACTACTATATTCAAATTTTATAGGGCATAAAATAATATACATATTGTTATAATACAATTTATACTGGAATTCTGTTTCTCTGTATACCAAAAGACGAATAGTTAGCCTAACCTAACCAAGAATAATTTTCTGATTATATTCATCGAAATTGGTAAAACGTGATTTTTTTATGCGTGAGACTGATTGTTTGCAGTGCTCGATTTACTTAAAAAAAAAAACAAACAAACAAATAAATTGCTCGATGGCAGCAAAGATTGGAGGGCACGATCACTTTTTTTTTCATTCACCGATATCCAAAAAAACTGAAACACTCAACGTACGCGGTGGATAAGAAAGTCGGTATAACAGCGGCAGCGGTTTACATGTTAGGTGCATCGGCAAGTGTGCCGGTAAGGGAGGGGCGACCGATGGAGATATTAATCACGGAAACAACACTGGTCGCCCGTCGAAATATCTGTCGAGTATACATCGAGGATCGAGGATTGATTAATGGGCTCGGAATACGAAAATCTTTTGCGTTTTGTATGCCTGGCCCAGACGTAGCCTGTCAAATTATCGTCGAGGGCTTCCTTTTTGCAGTTGAAACGACGCTTTGTGTATAAGACAATCGTTTTCAATCGTTGCCCTTTCGTCTGCTCCGATAGTCCGATGTACATTTATCTTATTTTTTCGTCTCCACACCGGCCAATTCAAGCATCGCCCCCCCCCCCCCCCACCTACCACCTCACCGTATCAATACCCCACCCCACCCACCGCCACTTTTAAAACCCGCCCGTCGTACCTTTAACAGAATGAATTACGGATATTTCACTCGGATATATAAAAAGGACAAGAATAGAGGAAATAAGGAGAAGAAAAAAACATAAATCTCTGATAGATAATTGATCTGCGGGGTTGGGAAGGGTTTTACGGTGCGCTTGCCATGTAATATAAAATACGGACTGAACGAGCTCGAGGTCTTGTTGAACAAATTTATGTTGAAAGGGCCACTCCATTTTAATCTACTATAAATCCACCCCTCTCACACGTGCACGGTGCAAATACACGCGTAGGTACAATAGTATGTGCAGCAAATTGATATTGTCACTGCCACAAGTCAACTGTAAGTAATCGTAATTGTTCGTTCGACGATACTAATTAACAAATTTAATTAGTATGAATAAATTATGTCAATTCAATCAATAATTAATATATTATGATGATACAATTATAGTTAATACTCAATGATCTGAAATTATGTTTTCACAGACGATACCTACTTGTTTTGTTATAATCAAATACAAATCACTTTGAATTTATATTATATATCACTGAATAATAAATAAAAACACGAAAACGTTAAAACTATGCACTGTAAAATAGCCTATAAAGAACAAATCGAAAACTGTTAAACAAACAGACAATTTATTCAAAATGTTAAACTGTATTAACTAACTACGACTGCATTTTATTACAGAGCTCCATTATTCTATGTTGTACAAGTTCAGTCCACAACGCAAAAATTATTTAAAAATTAGGTATTCAATTTTTTATTATAATATGTTCCACGTTTTTAAAATACATTAATGTAAATACTTTGATATAAAATAACGTAGTACAAACACTGATATGCGGGAAAAACTATCTGACTAATATAGGTAAGATATTATAATATATAACCTGGATATGCTTGAAATTATTTTTTGAGTAGGTACATTTAGGTTTTTATAAATATTGAAATTAGTTATGAAAGTTATGGAACCCTTGCGTATCGCATGGGAATAAATCACAGTAATAACTGCCTAAAAAAATTAGGATTATAAATCGGACTAAAATATCATGGGACAACATTTCAGCCGTCTGTATATAGTAGCTAAAATACGACGTAAAATATTGTTTACTGCTGCAACTCCCGGGCGACAAGCGGTCAATACACACTATCACTGTACAACTACACAAAACTATTGAAACTATTGCGTTGGCGAGTCGCAAAACAAAAAACAAAGCGATAGAACCTGCATGGTCACACATATTGCATAATACCAATTTCTAGAATTTCCTAATGTCATCCGTTGTTTTTAATAAGATGATATATCCAACAAAAGTACATATTACATATTATATTATTATGTTACATAAAATATATTAGTATCATATACCTACCTACGTATTAATATATCGTGTAACTAATCGTGTGTTAAATCGCGTTAGGTTCGTTAATAAACGTACCCAATAAAATAGGTAGTTTCCCTGTATTTTGTGTTATTATATTACGCGTGGAGTACCTAACTAATTCTTTTATCGTAGCAATATCATAAAAAATACAAGGAATTTGAAAAAAATCTAATACTGAAAACAAGTAGAGAAAATTTAAAATTTAATGTCCCTAAACGCCCGGGATTCGGGAAACAAAACAGAAGTTACAACCCATTTTTCCACCGTTTTCCCACTGTTCCACCGATGCGCTTTTCCGGCGTCGGTGGCGGGAAACGAGTAGGTGTTTCCCGTAAAAAGAAATTCAGCACAACCCTCCAGCACTGCTGTGGGGTATACGCACTCTGTGTATAGCTAACGTGTATATACGCACACACACACCGTATCGATTCCTATGGTTTTTACCAAAAGCGACCGATGCTTTAGGGGTGTGCACACCACCTTCTCACTATCACCCGCCACGACTGTTTCTCTTTCTACCACAGTACAGTTTATGGTTCGGAAAAAGTGAAGGAGAACGGTGGTTAAGGCGGCAGCGGTGGAAGCGAAACGTAGACCCCGGCCCCGTTGACAGCGGAAGACTAATGACCGGCCCGGGCCGTATCGCCCTCGCCGACGTTTTGCCATCGCGCGGATTGTCCCTCTAGCCACGCTATATATTATATTGTTTATATACGTATACAGTGTCTTTTATATTAAAAAAATAAAAATGCATTTATATTATATTATTATTATTATTACTACTTATTATATCCGTTGCGTGCATTATGTTTATTGTTATTTTTCGTGTGACTATTATATTATTTCGCTCAAAACTTTTTTGGTCATCCCACGTAGCAATTTTTTATATTAATTTAATTTCGTTCCATAAACACATTTCAGTCGGTTATGAAAAAAATATTATTATCATAATAGTCATCATCCAAAAGGAAAAACGACCAGACCGTCATAGTAATATAAACGTCGTATACAGATATTATCATAATAGATACCCATTTAAAACTTGGATGTTTTAATAATAATAATAATAATAATAATAATAATAATAATAATAATAATAATAATAATAACCATAATGATTTACGATAAACGAAAAAAAAACCATAAAGAAAACATGTCACGGTCGTGTTATTCGACATAAAAACGTCGTTTCGTGCCAGAATAATTAAAAGCCTCCTATAGTAAGTGTGTATTCGAACTAATACGACGGTACGAGATTAAGGAGGGAACGAGCTAATTTTCCAGAGTGAAGCACCGAGATGGTTTAATCCCGAAAACAGGGCCGAAATTAAACCTTAAATCTAGCCAAATCTCGGTGAGTTTCTTAAGTATTTCCCCTCCCACCCAACACTATCACACTCACTCACTCACTCATTCGCCGTTTCTCTCCTTTTTTTTTTTAAATCCTTCCTGCGTTTTCACTTACACAAATCTTCGTTTTCGTATTTACGATTCGCAGACGAAAACGAATAGTGGAAATGGAAAAGTACTCATTCCAATTAAATGCGAAGCGCACGGCAACTGCCAACGAAATCCATTCACACACGCAGCATAGGTACAATCACTTATATACTTATCAGCGTGCTTTTCCCCAACTCAGGTATACAATATACATAACTTGAAAAAAAATCGAAACCATTTAAATTCATATATTAATAATATATCGTACACATAAATATTTTTTTGCGTTTTGAAATTCACCTTTATTTTTTTGTAATATATATAAATATAAACATAAAAAAATAAGAAGAAAATAAAAAATATTGACTGGAAAAAATATAGATACACAAGTGTTGAGAATTAAATTGGCTCAGGATGAGAAGATAATAACCAACCCACCCTAAGAATTATACGGCCTCGAGAATATTGCTTTTTCCTTAAAAAGGCCATTAACTCCGATCGAGTTCCTTTTCTTTCAATCAGTAATTTATCGCCGACACACCCGGGCCACTACGTTTTCATCCCAAGAGCCCGCGCCAAAATGTATAATCAACATAATTTATAGAGAATCACAAAAAGGAAGAGAAGAAATACTCATAATATTCCATTCTTTCGCAGAAAATAACGTTTAAGGAACGTAAAAATTGATACACGAACAAATAAAAGGTAGTAAAAAAGTTCTCATAATTTTCACAAAGGGAAATTGTGTTTAAAAAATCAGATCAAATCAAAAGATTTTAGCCAATATTGAATAAATTGAATTCGTTTTAAACAACTTATTGTCGGCTGAGCTTAAAGTTTATAAGAGAAGGGTGATTTCCAATAAGTCAAAACTTTAAATCAAATGGTAAAGGAAAATGAACAAATACTTTTAAGAAAACAACATTGAAGTTTAAATTGACATTTTTTTCACATATTGAGAGTTGACTAAGTTAGTTTATAGAAACACTCGATATAATATTTACAAGCTTTTCAAACGGGGAATAAAGAAAACTTAAAAGCACACATACGTTTCATATTATTGCATATTATATTATATTATCATATTGCATTTTATATTATTGCATATTATACAAAATACGTTTCCGGTCGCCCAACACCGATAGTTTCAATTTCAAACCTAATCAATTTCTAAATAATATGGCTTTTCGTAACACATCATTATAAATCAACAACGAAACAAATTAAATATCACTTCGTTAAAAGTATCTAACCTAAGCGTTAAACGATGCGTTTGGGTACGTAGAATTAGGTAATAGAATTAGTCCATTACGTAGAATTTCGAATGTTTCAAAGTGCAGCTAAATTAACTATTTTTATTTTTTACTCTTAAGTTCACTTGTACAGCACGTCATCGGTTCGTGAAAAATAGCCGGTGGACATATTTATAAAATTAGATGCTATTTGACATGCAGCGTTCTAACTCGGCCTTCATCAAGCAGTAGACGCCCACCCCGTGAGTGTGAAAAATCTAACGTCATACACAGGGATTTTCTTCTATACTTCTACCTTTTTCCCCTACTAGGTCTTTTATATAAAGCGATGAGCATCGCGCGCAAAGACGGGAGCCCCGTCATAATTCTTATAGGTGCTAGCGCCGCCCTACGAGACGCTTCGTATAACATCCCTTAATAGGCATCCTTACGGCAGCTCCCCAAGTATGCTCATTATTCAACCCCAGTCTTCAAAACGGAAAATGTCACACGCGCGAGTGTACGTGGTATGTGTGTGTGTGTGTGTGTGTGTGTGTGTTTCTGTCTGTAGGTGTATATTCGTTTTTTCTTTCCTCACCCCGCTCCAGCACTATCACACGCGATGATTCAACCACCTCCCCTTACCCCACAGTGGCAAATATTATATTTTTTCTCTCTCACCGTATTTCTGCTCTTGTTGGCCAATAATCGGACGTGGTTGTGTAAATCTGACGATAAATCAAACGCACAACAAATTTGTCGGTAGACGTTTTTCCTACCCATTTATTTTATTTTTTTTTTGTCCAAAACCTTTGCGGTGATAAAAAAAAAATCATTTCTTGGATTCCTTTCTCAAAAAACAAAATATATATATATATATGATCGCTTAACGGATAGCAATTTCTCTTGTCCCTACCTACCTACCTACATACGATATAATAATAGGAGCTGGAAAATAAACCAAACTTACCTCTGTGTCGATTTGTTTGTTTGTCGAACATTAACATAGCGTCTTCAATCTGAAACACAAACATGGATAATATTATAAATGTCTTGATGCAATCTTTTGCAAAACACTTGTATAACGATATCGGAAGTATTAGCATTTACAAAATTCGATAGGTTCATTACAATATATTATTTGCGTTTCAGAGCGATTCCAAGCACGCAACTATAGCTGTTAAATAATATAATACGATAATTCACAGTGGCGTAGACTGAGTAATAAAGAACATGGTTTTTTTTTTTGCCGTATTTCTCAACCCTATACTTATATATGATTATTAGTGCATTAATATTTATGAATTATGTAATATTTTATGCCATAATGCTTCGTACAGGTGTTCCATTTCGCAACACATTATCATCAGGTCGATTGAATTATTTTTTTAAGTTGGCGAGTTTGCTCGTGTGTTTCTGTGACTACCTGATAACGATATTGACTAAAGTAGTAGCCATTTACTATGTTGTGTGTCATACATGAAATAAACGGAAATAAACAAATCGACTACGGACTTTATTTAATATTTATCTACGAAACACAGTATACATTCAGCAGATATATATTCACGGTTCACGTTGTAAAACCCAGCGTTCTGTAAAGTATAAAATATCCTTCGATTGAATTAATGTTAAAAATGATACAACTATATCAATTTATTGTCAATAGCTATTATAAAATATTATAAACGATTGATTTCCTTCTGCAATTTAATATCCATACCTTTTCCGTTTTGATTTCGGATTTATATATTTCAACAAAGACGCAATGTTAGCACGTTTTAGATTGTATTCTGTATTAAATGTATACTATAGTAGGTATATATTAATGCAAAAAAAGTTTAGTTGTAGATGGCCAGAAACCGATTCGTGCACTACTTGGCATTAAACTCGATAATATGAAGATAATATATCGCTCACTAGAGAGCCGCTCACAGTAATTGGTTAATGGATGAGATCCTAAATAAGCGGTAGACAAATAAGGTTACAAAAGTGCCCCAACTAATAAATCACAACAGCGCCGCCACCAAGTTTATTAATGAACAGGGCGAGGAGAAATGAGAAAATAAAATACAACATTTTACAAAGTTCGATGACATAAAATCATCCACATGATAATAATATAATATTATATCACGTTACGTTTTATTTTACTCGGCGAATTACCAACCATCCGCAACAGCTTTTACAGCACTTTTATACAGCAAGGAGCGCTCTGGCAGTTCCGACTGGCAGCGGTTGTCAAGCTGTATCTATTTTCAAGAATGGGATGCAAAAAAACAACGCTTAAAAGTTTGAGGAGGAGGCGAGAATTAAATGCCAAATAGCGCGGAGATACCATAAACATCTATATAATATATTATTATATTATATAAGAACTTTTGGCCTCCACTAAAAGGTTAAGTGAAACGAGTCAAAAACTTCCGAAAAGCCTCGTGTTCGGGAGTGGTGAAGAGATAGTGGGGGAAAAAAATACATCTAACGTCGTCGCTGTAATCAAAAAGAAGAAAAAATAATAATATATATACAAGAGGAAAAATGCATACAGCTCTCTGGCCTTCCGAGTGAATTCGAGTGTGCGGCATAGAATCTGTGGTGGACTATGGCGCCAAAAGTCTCTGCTGACCCGACTTTTCGGATGAAGGGGAGAAAAAAATATAAAACTTTATAATAAATGTTTGTTTTGGTAAACTTTGAATGTGTGACTACATTCATTCAACCGTTCGATTTTCGGCTCCGTCCCGCCGTCAGTACACGAGTTTTGCTTCGTTGGCCGACCGACGACGTTTAAACTACTGACACATTATTTGTACGACGGCCAATTTTTTATTCAATATAATGTATTATTATGCTATACACTTGATTCTCAAACGTAAACAGATACATCCCAAATATTTCTCGGAACACCAGAAAATGTAAATTTATTATAATATTATACACTAAATATAATTGATTATATGAAATTGATATTATATATTATAACTATATTAATGAAACATCAATATTCGTAATTGACGAATCAATATGTGTATGCAATACAAACAGTTTTGAAATTATCGAAATATTTTTTTATCTCAACAGAGAGGTAACCAGAGTGCTACACTATGTGATTATTATTCATAAAATCCAATTGGTAGAGGTGCTTTTGATAACAAGTTATTTATTACAAAGAAATTATTTTCATTTAAAGTACGGTCCTCGTTTAATGCCGAGGGGTATTCATTTTTTATTTTCATAATTCACACTAATACGCTTACGGACGATAGGTACTAGAGAAAAGTTGTTTAACTTTTAAAATTTATTGGTTTAATTTTCTTAAGAGGATGTAAATCGTGACTTCCAGCGCGATTTAGGAACTTTAAAAATAATATATACATAGAGAGAGAGAGACTGTATAACTTTGCATTTCGTTGGAAGTTGAAATCTAAATTATTTAAGAAATAACATATACAATACAAAAGTCACTTCGAATACCATAACTTTACTTGGACGCGTTATTCAATTGTTTCATGGTAACTTAATATATCTAATTAAGGGATAATGCAAGAAACTAATTACAATCAATTACGTACTGATGAACAATACCAATATTAGAACCTACCATTAACCTATGAAGAAAAAATGTTCATAAAATGTATCAAAAAGTAAAGTTGTATATATTTTAAAATTTAAGCACCTTGCAATAAACGTGCACAAGCATCATGAATAGAATATTTTAAATATAATATATTAATTGTTTTTAACTAAATCAATTTTTATATAGGTATTGTTGTATGTAAAATAAAATATTAATTTATAAATTTTTGCGGATATAATATTTAAACAGTTTTACATGTAATCAAGAATGGGTAGAAAATTTCTCTAAGAATTAAATTGTAAATTAAAACATATGATTGCGAAAGTGAAGTAGGTGTTTGAATAATTATAAAAATAAAAATGTAATTATTCATTTTTATTATGGTTCAATGGGAGTTTACTAGTTTAGTATACATAATTACAGCCTCACTTTATTTCAACGTGTATATATAGGTATACCGGCATTTGTGAAATTTAATCCTCATCAAGAAAAAAGTATTTTATATGGTGAAAAGAACCGGAATAGTTATCACGATATTGATAGCTCTGATCATTCTGCTCCACTGTGTAATTAAACTTGTTCATATTCTCTCCGATTGATACGTATTCGCCTGTTGACTTCGTTAGTCAAACATATTTGTCTGATGATAATAATTATAATATGAATAATTGAATACTATAAAATATGATAAAATATTAATATAAAATAGCAACAAAAAAATAAAAGTAGTATTTCACAAAATCCTACATTTAGGGAACCGCAAGGTCAGAGTCGAATACAGCGTATCTACATACTTTTAACTTGTGTGTGTGTAATAACTTATGTCTTATAGTATCAATTTATCTACAGAAACAAAAATATACGTAGAAACCATAAACGCAAAAATATAATTTTCGTAAGAGGATTCCAATCGTTAACGTTTATTTATCAGTTTAGAAACAATAATGTGTTGAATTTAAAATAATATCGAACTTGGCAATAAATCTTATGTTTTATCAAATAACATTTGAACTAAAAATGATGTCTGTAATATATTATACTGCAAGCGTTAAAATAATATAATTATTGAAAAACTATAATTCACACACTAAACAAACTTCACATACGTATTTTACTACATATACCTATATAGTACCTACATTGCCAAAGAGATAATTTTCGTATGACTTAACAAATATCAGTAAGTTTGAAATAAATATTTAATTATAAAATGATGCGTGAGTAATTGATACAATATGATATTAAATTTTACTTTAAGGATAAAAAATATAGTGCATTGTTTCAATTATAACTGCTGTTTTTTTAGTTATTGGAAATATATTATTCAAAAGACAAAAATAACTAATTTATAGTAAGTAGGTATATTTTAGTTTATACTTTATTCACTATGAAAGTTGTGTTTTAATTTATACATTTCCATAAATCAACACACAATATGATAGATACAACGGTTAAAAAACTAATAGGAAAAAAACTATTCTATAAAAATTATTAAATGTTATTTAAATTGATTATTAATTATTATTTCTATTAAATTGATGTTCAGTCAAATAATTTTAGACATAAATACATCTTTCACATCTTTACGATTTGATTAAACTCGCCTTGTATTACTTAACTAAATTCCATAAATCGCGCGTGTATAATTGTATATTGTATAATGCACTTTCAAAATTAAATTTCCTTTAACTCTTATACAAAGAAAATACATTTTACAATTCTCAAATACATTTTTGTGAACAGAAACATAAAGTGAAAATTATATTTTCCTGACTTAACATAACTATTTGAGAGGGTCAACCATTTCACCTAAGTTCAGTAAATCCACATTCAACTCAGGGTATTCAATGATAAATTCGGTATCCTACTCCTATAGTAACCTCCGGTAGCAAATATACCGCCCCTCCGAGAATAGCGTGTAAATTTATTAAAAGTAGGTAGGTAGTGATTACTTTCAATTGAAAACACACAGATTATATTTAGTTATATAATATAATTGAACATTTTAGAGATTCTCCAAGGACACCAGAATAAACTTCACAAAATTTTTATGAAACTAGAAATTATCTCTTCCGTTCTGTGAACACATTTTTCGTCCCTCTTATATTCACTAAACAATGATTATATTTTTTCCTCTCCTCTTGTTTTTTTTCAACATTATTTTTCTACCGGAAAACAAAGGAAATCCGGTCTCCAAAGTTCCTGACGCCAGTTATTCGCCGTGCCCCGAAAACGTTATCATTCAGTTTCCGTGCCATTGAGCCGATTTTATTGTGCTCGGTGGTATCAGTATTTTACCACCTCTGTTCTTACTTAAACTGCTTAATGTTCTCTATAGGTCAAACTACAAGACTCGTTTAAACGAGTATGAAAAAGAAACGAAAAACGGTGTCTGAAAAACCTTTATGGGTGTGAAAACTTTATCAACAATGAATATAATGTTCTTTTTTTTCTCACCGCGAATTTTAATTTCTAACTCATCTGCTTCTGGTACCATGCCAAATTCTAAAATGGTGTGAAATTGTGGGTAAACCAAAGGATGTCGGCGATAGGAGTAACAAAAGTTGGTATATACAAAGTTCTAACCCCCCCCAACCATACTACATGCGTATAAGAAAACCGCATTGGCACTTGGGGACTAAGTACTTGTGTCGACGCCATTAATTTCCGACGTATACGAATATAATATGTTTAGGGATACCCTCACAGATTATAATCACCATAGAAATTTGGGAAAGAGCTATCAATATTTACTATTAACTTTTTTGGAGGGGACGTTATGGAGGTGAGGGTTGTTTGGGTCACACAAAGTTATATCGGCAATTAAATAAACGTGCGCTATACTACCCTTACATGGTTTATCGTCCGACCCTTCGGACACGTTTAGAATAAACACATATATACACATAAACAGTTTTTGTCAGACACGAAACCGTTCAAAATTTGAAATTCAACGCTTTCCCTCTCTCGTCAGGTCAAACAGTCATTTCTTTTAGACCACGCTAACGGACTTAACGACGTGTAAGTATATGTGAGTCCTAACGAAAATACAAATTAATGTCGTAATTTGCATACATGTAGCCTAATTATGTATACTCCTGCAGGGGAGGATCTCCGAACAGAAGCAATATGTTACATACCCATTTTACAACGAGTTTTCAAATCAACATTAAAACAAACTGCATACAAATTAACATTATAAATAAGACATTTTTAACACGATATGACTTTTGTATAATGATAAATTATTTTTAGGCTAGGGCTATAATACGATAATAATATTTTTTATGCAATAGGTGTTTTTAACGTTTTACTTTAACAAAATATAAGATTATAATATATATTATGCCAAAATTACAACATATTTTAATATTCCTATATTATTTTAGTTTTTTAATTAGTTGTTACTCGCTTCATTTAATTCTCATTTTTTTTTTCAATAGCAAACAGTTTTACTTTTGGTAAGATTATTTAATTATTTACATTGATATTTGAAGGACGTTGGCCCAGTAGTGCAATACATTACACGTCATATTCTGTTAATAAACAAATTATAATTTAGGATGTATAAAAGATTTTAATAAATAATAGTAAATAATAATAAGATTCACAAATTCAACAAATTATTAAAAAATATAATACAATTAGTTAACCTGAACACTTATATTTTGTTATAAATATTATTATTAATTAAATGTTTACGAATATAATTCTATGTATTTTAGAATCATTACCTAGTCAAGTGTCCTTCGGAAAAGTTTTACGGGTGGTTGTGTCAAAAGGGTTTTTTTAGGTTATGAGTTTTTGAAAGTTTTTCACAGAAGAAAAAACTTCAGGTCGATAGGTTTATTATACAAATAAATGGGGTTATTTGAACAAATAAAATAAATAATAATATATATATATATATACATGTAGCTACCATAAGTAGTCCAGAAGCAAATTTTATGCTGAGCTGGACTTTTGATACGACTTTGTTTGTATAAGGCCAACAACAACTATTGCGTGTCCGTTTACTACCAAGGGAGCCTACATAGTTATTTTTAACTGGCTTATACTTGCTATTTCTATTGTATTTCATTTCTGCCAACAAGTTATCACCAAACTATAATATAATACCTTCAGATCTTTTCCCAAAGCGATACCCTTCTCTGAAAAATGGCAAAACCAAAACAAAAGCAATATAAATCGCCAATAATCAAACGTGTTTTTTCAACAGGAAATACCATAAAACTAAGTGGCAAGTTTTCACCTTTTTTCGGATATAATTGCATGTCATCATCGAGAATTACTACCGTCTCTTGCAAATAACCGCTCCTAATCAAATCACTTCCTAATACGTAGGAGGTTTTCGGATTTAAGCTATAACATGTATTCAGCCCATGACTATAAATAATAAACATTTTAAATTTATGCAGCAGGAGAAGTATTATTATTAATATTATTTATTATTGTCAATTATCAATTACGTTTGTTAGTTATAATATAATATTATGTTGCCTAGTATTATAGTTACACGGAAAAAAAAAGACACAATACCAAGGGAGGAAAAATGAAAAATATTATTTTCAATTTTCTTGTAAGTATATTGAATATAATTATTTTTATAAGACGCACCTGCAGAGTACACGACGATATTATTTAATGCCGTTGTCACACGCTTTGTGTTGAATAACTGTGCACACCACCTACGCAATATATTATGATGTTCGGTTGACCTGAATTGTATTCAGAAACAACGACCCTTTGTTTATGTGCGCCGTGCGCGTAATAGCAGCAGCAAGGAAGCCTTATCGTTACTATTCGACCCCTAAATTGTCTATAATATATCAATATGTTTTGTATTGTTTTTTTTTTTTTGCACCAGCATGGATTCCGTTTAAACTCTCAGACTTAAAAAGTGCCTACCGGTCAACGACTGAGTCTACTACGTAAACCCACACAATATTACCCTCGGGAGAAATTTTTATGTTTCATTTTTTTTTTTTTGGCTTGTTCCCGAGCGCCGAATATTTCCGTCACAAGCTCTCGCACAACGGCGGCATTTGAACCGGACACGGTTTTGTGTTTTATCCCACCACTGCAACTGACAACCGCCGCTTACCCGACTAAACAACCCTTCTCCGTACTCAACTACCCCACACACACACACTCCTTCTAGTACCTATTAGTAACGATTATTACCGCCACAACCACCGTCGTCGTTGCCGTCGTTGTCGTCGTCGTCCGGGCATCATTAATTACGTTTCTGTCCGTCACATTTCTCCGCAAAACTCTTCAGACGCCGACAGAATATATTACGCCCGACTGTAACTGATTTCAATCCGCGCGCTCATTGCGTTCACCCCCGCAGCCTCGCCCACCAGCCCAGACTATACGCGCCGAGGATTTTCACGGTTTTTTACACACGAAAAGTTTTTTTCTTCGCGTTTCCCCTCTCTCCGGAAAAAATCACATTTCACGACACGCATTATGGTCCAGCTGCTTCTGCTATTGCCGCAGCCGCTACATACTGAGCGTAATATACATATATTCTCAACCCGTGTCGTTCCGAAGCAATTTATTCCAAAATGCAATTTTTAACTTAAAATCTAGAGTTTTTAATAAAACTTGGTATACTGTGCCTCTCACTCACTGCAAAAGCGCGCTGCTTATTTTTCCCGGGACGCCGTGAAATTGATTTACGAATGCCCGTGTGTTTGTATTCCGAGCGATTTATAATACCACCTATACTGGCTATACTATATGATTTATTTCTCTGTTTCACGTAATAGTCATAATATTATTTACATCACAAGATTTATTTATATATGACCTTAATTTCCGTTCACTCCAAAGCATCGCCTACCGGAATAATTAATCTTTAAAATTTGATATTTCTTCGATTCGTTCCTATTATGAATACGCTCAAACATAACGTTTTAAAATTGTAAGGAACTTATTGTTTCTGCAGTAAATGCCCCGATTAAACCCTAGATTGAATAAATTGATGTATTTCGCCTATTTCTTCCTTTTCGTTGTATTAATGAAAATTATCTGGTTGGATTCAATTATCCTCAAACCCCTCACATTTGACACCCGCAAACTATTCTCTCATTCTCAATTCTTATCCATTTCTATGTTTATGTATAGTGGGAATGGAAGGGTGGTACAGTATTATAAACTGACGACAGGCAGCCAACGATCAAGACTTACGACATATGTATATATATAGTATATAAGTTATATTAATATGCACGCGTTCTCCTTTCATAATCACTTATCTTTTGGACGGAAGATTTAACCACCAACACGTCATAATGTTAAAGTAAAGAGAGGGTGGTATGTCCTTTTGCTTTTAGGACCGAGATCATTGTCCGAGGTAGCTCCTTTGTGACGGACATGGCTCTATACGGGGGTTAAAACCTCGTCGTTACTATGCTAATCTATGCTTATTTTCGACTCCCGGCCTTTCTTGTTTAATTAATTACACTTCTGACACTACCAAATATATAGCCCTAGTTTCGTATTCGCTGGACACTTTGCCGACCACAACATAGTAGTAAATCAGATACAAATACAATCATTTTCTTTTTGATCCCCCTTATTATACTGCTATACAATTTTTATTTTTATTGCAAATCGATTTTACCTACCTATTAATTTAAAATTGTTAAAGCATTCAGGTATTTTAGGCACGTTTAAATTAAAATGACATGATGATCAGTAAATTTATTTTTTATACCAAACTATGGTCAAAATATATTTCACACTTTTAAAACAATCCTATCTCTTTTAAATACTTTTTAACGGAAAAACCTATATGACTAAATATCATTTTACCACGTACGAGTTAATTAAAATAGTAGAGGCACATGCATATTTCACTATTAGGTGGCAGTAAAAAAATAAAAAAATAAATCTTCAACTGTTGGTTGGTTGTACGCAGTAATTTAGCTCCCTGAAGAGGAACATGTATCCCCTTTGAAATTTAAAAATTATAAATAATAATAATCGTTTCGTGACAAAATTGCGGTTTTCGAATTACACTCGTGCAGCTCTCGTAAGTGAAAAATACACCACGACCGAGTGGCAGTATATATTGTCAAGAGTTATGAAAAAAAAATATGATGAAAAAAATAGGGAGAAAATGAAGTACTGAAGCCTTTGGAGGGTGTACGTGTGAGTGTACGCTTATGTGTATATATTATAATATATGTGTGCGTGTGTGTCATCGAGTTGATTAGACGTAGAGCAAAGATAGTGGAGTGGTAGCGAAGGCAGCGGTCGGATCCGCGACGATAAAGACGATGCGGAGGCGAACAAGAGAGATACGCAAGCCTAAAGTGCAATGTTATTATTATGGACAGGGGTATTCCTATACTACATGTATATTATATATATATATTATAGTGACGATGGTCGTGTCACTACTAATGCCACTATATACGTATACATCTGCTGCTACTGCTATTGCTATTGCAGCTTTTCCTGCTGACGATGCACTCGGCCGACTTGACAACGACAACGACGCGTTTCGCACGATGATGGTGTACCCCCTAGTACTCTCCCTGTTGTCATCTCATCTCACAGCCCTTATATACGCTTTGCAATTTTCCGACGCAATTCCGTGACAGACTACGCCGCCACCATCAGCACTGCCGACAAAGTTTTGCCCTCCTCATTAGTGTCAGACCGAGTGAATTCCGTTTATTCTTTTATCTCGGCTAACCCCTTCGACGACTACGTTTCCCGTAGTCTCATCATCGTCCGTGTCTGTCTACCAGCTTTGCTACCACCGTCCCCGTCATTCCACCCACTGTCTATTTATTTGCTGCGAGACTATTCGGTCGGCCGAATATTACGCACGGCCGCGCGGCACGTCGATGACTATATACTATTTCTGAAGACAATAACGCAAACGTTTAAACGATCAAATACTGCAAAGCCCGCCAATGTCAGGATTTCGATTCCATCACAAACAGTATTCGTATATTCCTGAGAAAATCACCAAGAAAATACGACAGTGGACGTTCTTCGCAGGTAATCGACAATAAATTCTAAATCCCTTTCCGATAGCACCAACCTTTATGTTTTTAGTTTAAATTTATTTGTTCGGTATCTCGACGAAATAATCATAAACTTTTACTTGAGTTTCAATCTAAAGATCCACGTACCATAAGCCGTAGACTAAAATAGCAGGCTTCGTCACCACTGGCCAACTCCACTATACTATATATTGAAAATAATACCAAATCTATTCGATCTATTCTAGAGTAGAAAGTTCTAAATAATCACACATACGCTATGTTCAACTTTAATTGTTAAGGGAGGATGGAATATGACAAACCTTATTACGTCGTTTTTATCTATGACCAAAATCAGTAAGTATAGTTTAAATTCATTTATCCTTGAATAGTATTTATTCTATAATATGCACGTATAATATACTCGTGTTTATTGAGTGAATTTATGAATTGGGTGTACTTAGTTTATAATAGTTTTTAATTGAGTAAATACATATTAATAATTATTAGAAGCCAACAAATAACAGTTTGTATTAAACACAGCAATCAAGTATGAACTGAACATTCCCAAGCAAATGTGACTTATTTTCGAATTAATTTAATCTCAATTATAAGACAAAATCCTTTCAACGCAAGCAGTAGAATAATAATTATATCCTAAAAGAATCAAACATAATATTATATCTGCATTCAAGTAGATATTAGACATGCCAGATAAAATATACTTATATAATTAAACTATATTGAATAAGTAAATAATTTTTAATCATAATATCCTGTCACCAAGTTAAAAGTGTTTTCATATCAACGAGATTAAGATAAATTAACTTCTTTATCTAAAGATATCATTCAATTTGACGAATGGCAAAAGTCGATAAGGAAAGTTGTACGTAGCAATAATTAAATCATTTGCAATTAAAATTATTTGTAATTTAATTTAAAACTAGAACTTTAAATCCCACATTTGTCTTTAATTTAAATAGGTCCAATGGAAAAGCGTTTTAAACTAATAGTTGTATTTGATTGGTTTAATTAAATACAATATACTTCAATTTTAAAAACAGAATGAGAACTTTAAACTATAAATTAATTCTATGAACTATTTGACTCATAAGTGTACTTATCCTACTAGAACTCGCGTGGAATCGAAATCCTCTTTTACTCCAACCACTATATATTTACTCGACGACGCTGTGTTGTAGACGGACGGATAAAGTTGGAAAATTTAAATAAAAATGACGGGAAATGCTTTGTGTGTTTCGCCTATGAAAACAAATGCGGATGAAGACCTAAAACAACAACTCACTTTCGGTGGGCAAGGAATGGTTAAAACCTGGCGTAAATATAAAACAAAACAAAAAAGTACTCGTTTGCATAAAACACACTTCCCTTGAATGTTTTATATTCTACATTGGCGTAAACAATACAATCGAATAAATTTCGGTGAATTGTCGCTGTCCAAATGAACTTAATAATCCCCAAAGCAACAGCTCCAAAGAATAGTAATAATAATAATAATAATAATAAAAAAAAACAAACGAAGTAAAACCATGTTTGGGTTTTCCCCGACCATTACAATCCTATTTGCTTGTGCATAATTTTGCATTAACATATTAGTACAGTACCGCGTTGATTACGCGAAGTCGTTAAGTAAAATATGTTTCACACCATGGAATAGCGTGGATATACATTTATTGCTTTATTTTCACATGAAAAACTATACGTCCGTAACATAAAAATGTATATATATTTTATGCATATTTATTTATAGGTATACCGAATTTGGAAGGTTAATATTATTATAGTAATATCCGTTCAATTCGTCCAAAATGCTAAAACAATATATTTTGAATTAATTTTTACACTCACCTATAATTCAAATAAAGATAATATTTAATTTCAATAAATCAACACTGAAAAAATATTTTTAAATATAAAATATTAAGTGAAATATCGTATACCTATAATAATATTATAATATTTATTATGACCCACTTTTGGTTAATTCATAAAAAAATTCAAAATTATCATAATAATTTTAAGTATATACGCATAGGAACACAATACCACTGTTTTCTTTATACAACAATTATTTTTATTTCCTTGAATGATTTTTTTCTATACTATGCTCTTATACAAAAGTTGATTCTTTGGTGACATTTGATGACTTATAAAACTAAAACTAACATTTTATATTTTCCAATCGACCGTCCGAGTTCAAAATATTAGAAAAAGCTTTTAAAGAAACCAAGTTTTTATCCTCTCTCTGACCGCCGAACAACAATTGAAGTTCATCTTCCGAGTCTCCACCATTGACTATATCTCACGAGGTCATATTTCGTTTTACACACGCACACATAAAATATAATAATACATACAAGCAAATACACTATATGCAGTACAATATAATATACAAAACGTATTATTATTACTTCTAAATGATTTCAAAACGGAATTAATAATAATTTTAAAATGTGTTGGAATTTAGATAGTAAAAATTAAACCCATTACACGGCCCACCCTTCACTAATTTAATAATTATTAATCATCATAGAATTTGCTTATAGATAATTATTGTTATTTTCATAACTCACTGAATTTACCCATCGTGGTTAAAAAAAAATAGGTAGCTACTACGACTGCACAATATAGCGCATTTTCCACAACTATGAACTTTATTATTATGCTTTGAAAACAGTTTATTCACTGGTGCGAAATATAGTGGGTACTAAAAATGTTTATTATTGTTTCACTTTTGTCCCGGCGATGCTGCAGGTACAAAATTGTCATTTACCTCAGAACGATCACGACTTCCGGTAAACAGTACGAGAATTACTATTTAGATGAGAAGTTTCGGGCCGGAACGGCCAAAGTCCTTGCGGGCCCAACTCGGTTACGCGCAACACACTACGGAAATTATATCGCAAGGCTCGCAAGGGTGGATACATGTTATGTGTAATAAACATGGGCGCAAGAACAGGGAAAGTTTAGCGTGAAAGCGAGGTTTGGGGGAAGCGAGAGATGATAGTTTATGGAACTCCGGGAAATTAGGTTTAACATTGAATATTCGAAACCAGAAATAATTGGAATGGCCCGAATATTTTGACCTTCTCGGGGCATCAACATTTACTACCCCATCACCACCACTACCACTATATAGCTGTTAGTACTATATATATTTAGTGCGTAATAAAATTAACACGAAAACCCAAAACCGATTTATACGACACAGAGTTTTTGTTAATAGAGCGTTGTATACTTTCTATCGTAGTGAGTGCAAAGTACTCGTTGGCGTTAATAACAATAACAATAATAATCAACAATAATGATTATTAAGATAATGAGAACAAATGGAATACATGGATTCCATTATTTGCATTTTACATCAATTTCTTTTTTTACCCTACTGATGCATTTTACGGTTTATACCTACCGTGGTATAAACACGATTATTTTCAACAGACTCAAATATTTATAAACTAATTGGTTAGGGTTAAGAATAATACTTCAGAAAATAATGAGATAAATACCTATGACAGTGCAGAGAACAGTTGAAACACTTACTGTATTCAAAAAAAATTATTTCAGTACTTTGGGATTAAATTATTAGCATTATCTATATAGAGAACATAAAGAAAAAAATATTTTACGTTTATTTGTATACAATTTTTTTAAATAAAATATTTTATCTCAATAATTTATAATTCAAAAATGTTTCTTTTTAAATATTATCTTTTTACTGAGAATTCATTTATTATACATACATTTGAAGATAATACCCAGTAGCAGCTATAAAACGATAAGAATCTCCAATGTTAAAATTAAATATACAATAATAATATTATAATAATGTATTTTTTTTACAATGAAATAATATTAACTATAATAAATTGCAACCTATCCAACCATATAATACCACTATTGGCTTCAATAATTTTATAATAAACGATACACATCTAATACAATATGCAATGTATATAAACATAATATAGTATATAGGTGTATAATATACTTATTTTAAGTATGAACATTTGTCAAAACAACAATAATGCACAACAATACTTAATAATATATTTATATTATGTAATTATGTCACATTCGACTAGTTCACTATTTTCAAAAGGTTTTACTTTCATTTTCCAAACTTAAATACAATGAATTCTGAATAACCGTCATAATATGTAGAAGCATGTTATGAAACTATCCATTTTCCTAAGAAACACCTATGAATACCGCTGTTTGATCCGGCCTTTATGTAATCCTCAGGAATTGAATTCGCCTAATTATCATCACAATATAATATAATATGTACACACTCGTAGACGGCGATGCGATAACGGGTTCGATTAAAAATCGTCGTGAATCGGATAACAGCGCAGACGGATGCAGAGAAAACAGACTGAAGGCCGACTGAATATATTGCGGACATCGACCCGCTCGCGGCGAGTGTGAAAAATGTTTAACCGAACTAAGGTCTTTTCGGTGTACTGACAACCGCGATAGTTAATTAATGTATTTCCGCTAGAAAATTTGTGGACAGACACGTTAGGAAATTTGTCAGTAAAACTCGGTGAAGTTGTACGAGCCCATGCAGTCCGACCATGGTGACCTAGACGCAATCGCTGACCATATTACATAGGTATTATTTACAGCAGTACAGGTGTATCCACGATATTTTCTGTTAGTTGATTAGTTTTTGGTTAGATTTATACACTCGGGTAGTTGGGCATGCGAGCAAAAATAAATAGGTTTACATACGCGTAAGTCTGTGGCGCAATATTATGCGATACCTATACCCATCCATATTATTATTATATAACTCACACGTTACGCGCCGTATCGTTTTACCGCTTCAGCGTTATACGCAGAGAAACGGAATGGCTGCGGTTCGCTCTGTATACATACTATATATATATATATATATATACATATTATATTATTATATAAGATTACGCAGCTCAAGGTTCCGAGTATGCTCGTTTACAACTATCCCTCTACAACTACCCCTCTGCGCCAGTTTTAGTGGTCTGTATATACATAGACAGCAGCAGATAGTATATTATATGTTGTGGGTACGCGACGTGCGCGAGGATTAAACAGGAAAATATATTCTCGTTTCCGGTTTTATGTGCGCCAAGAGAAAGTGCAGTGTCTGTGCTGTGTAAGGGTCGAACGCACAAATGTGTGTGTGTCTGTGTGCGTGTGAGTCCGCGCAATAGGGTGCTCTGGCTATTTGTAACTTTACACGTGGTAACGGTTAAACGCCATAACTCACCTGCGTGTCCGGTTATCGCCTCGTTCCGGTAAAAACTTTAAAAGTGTTGGTTTCGCGCGTTGAAAAATAGCGGTCGCCGCACGCGCCACCCAGAAATCGATGACTCTGCTAGCAACCGACAGTGTATAACGTATATATAGGTATGTGGGTTAGGAAAGATTGTACTATTGAATAGGCGAGAAATGAAAATGTTAAGTATAAATATTCACATGGTATTATTGCATATAATAAAATTATAGAATGAAGTGAGTTTTAAAATGAATATAATATTACGTAATAACATTTCCATTATACCTATAAAAACAGTAAAGAATTAGAACGCGTGCGGGATATTACAGATAGGTATAAAATCATTTCTTTTGATCGGGGAATCGGAAATATCTAAGCTGTGTTGAAAAGTAAACAACAAAATGTATGATTTAGCGGTATAGGTATATGTAGGAAAGCGCTTTTCGAAACCATAAATATCTATCTTCGAAATTCTCGAGTTGTTTGCACGATTTCTTCGAGATATTAGTAGTCGTCGCTTCAGCTCACACCTCCTCACCTGTATGCACGCCAAAGTACCCAGGAACGTGTGTGTGTGTGTATATATATATAGTATATACATTATATGATTTATGGTCTACCCCGAACGCGTGGAAGCATTTTTCGCACACTCATATAACGAAAATACTCACGCACGGCGCGCGTATACTATTATTATACACAACGATCTGTATACATCACAGCCACCGACGTGATGGAAAGGTATTCGTGATGCTGTTTTGTGAATCTCTTAAACATTCTTCTCGAAAGTCGTTTATGATGCGATGAGAGAAATCTTCGTGTATAGATGATACCCACCTCCTATAAAAGCCGTCTCCACCCTCGGTTGGCATTCGCGTTGATTTATTATAATACCTACATACCTATATTATAATATATGAATATATTATAATATTATACTTTTCTGCATGACGGGTGCGGGGCAACAAGGTGTCAGAAAATAATATAATGATGGTAATAATATAAAACGATGCAGTTATTACGGGAAGTTACAACGAAGTTCATCGTGTGTATAATATGCGGATTTTGTTAAATAATGCGAGTTTGTACAGAATAATATGAACCGTTTGTATGCACGCATAATAATATAATTAATAATATTATGCAGTTATACAATATTCCAACTTTATATAATATGCTTTACGATACTGTTGCAATTATCGACGCAAATATTAGCGAATCACTAAGCTAAGCTACGTTTTCATTATTTTGCCGTAGGTATAAATGGTTCAAATAATTGTTAGGTAATTGATTCTACAACACAAATATTTCAATAATTTCGTATGGAAATGCTCATTGGTGAGTCAAATTATAGTTATTTCAGTGTACCTATACTTCCACTGGAAAACAGGAAAATAAATTCTACATCCGATATTATGTTAAAAAATTATAGAACTCTAGCTTACAATATATTATAGGCACAGTATAGTATCCTATAACAGGCGATTTATATTAACCCGTTAAAAAGTATAATATCTAACTATTTACCATTGCATTGTACTGTACTGGCTATTATAGGAACCAACCTGACTCTTACCCATCTATATTTTATAAATGTATACATTATTCACCTAGTAATAAATTGAAAGAAAACTGCAGCACGGTATTATATAAAATACTAAATTCATAATTATTTTTAAAGACGCCAAAATGTTCACGATTGTTTACGATTTTAGCAATTGGATTCATTTAACGTTTTACTCCGACAAATTAAATTAAATTAAACATTAATTTAATGGAAGTTTAGAATTACCATTCAAACATAAACAATTTCCATTTAAAACGCACATTTTCAAAACACTTAAAATAGCAGTTATTTACATAATAGAATTACGTTCCCTTAACATGTAAAATGCATATCTAGATATAATGAATTAATTTAACATGCGAAAACTCTTATAAAGACTCTCAATAAATGTAAAAATAATATTGTGTATCAATAATCTCATTTCTATATTTTGATTACCTATAATTATAACAGCTATACTATAACCTGGGGTATTTTCATTCTAAGTAAATTATGTCGTATGAATCTATGATATTAGTCGTTTAATTAATGTGCCTAGGTATGTCTGGACATACCTAGTGTACTGCAAACATCACAAGAAAAATGTATACAGAATGTATATAGAATGTATTAGGTACAATTCGGACTGCGGTATTATTATAAATATGTTCTTCAGACAAAAACACACTCGTTATCACAGCGATAGTATACGTAGATTACTTAGGTACTCTAAGATCCTTCCGTTCAATGTCCGGTAAAGTGACGGTTGACTTTAACTGATTGATAAAATATTTTTTTACCTTTTTTTTAGTTCGACCGATTCACTGTCAGTTAACTTTAACCGGAACATTGTAAGAACGGCCCTAAGCATAATAATATTAATATACTGACAGAAAATAACGATACAAGAATTGTGGCGCCCTCTAGGTAAGTATTAATAAAATATGGACTTTTGATTATAATATTATATTGTATGGTGTAGTCGTAGTGGTATAGTTTAGTAAGGCATTACACTAATATTGACTATTGTTATAGTATACTATTTACTTATTTATAACTCTGGTAGTTTATATCATAACATAGTACCGATACACTTTTATTACAGAATTGTCAGAATGTAGAGTACGTTTAATTTATTTTATTTTAAATTTTAACAAATCTTTAAAAACGTAACTAAAAT
>NC_042495.1:117181278-117181517 GCF_005508785.2 Acyrthosiphon pisum
CTAATATTGTATAGCCGTATTGTTACGTTTGTTTTAATCGATAACCATTATATACGGGCGATTTTACGAACGACGGAACTACGTCTAATATAATAATATATAAAAAAAAAAAAATAGTATAATTTAATTGCATGACGTGATGTTATTGATTTAATATCTTTTACTTTAAATATAAAATCAATAATTAAGTGGACGTGGAGTCCCTGTGGCGCAGTGGAAAGCGTACTGGACTTCGGATC